>NW_027490173.1:263559-563559 GCF_050948175.1 Xylocopa sonorina
AATATTCATTGCGGATTGCCATGTATATGTCGTATACACTTAAAATGAATGTAAATGCGACACTTCCTTTCTAGGAAATAGCGTTTCCAGATGTCTACGTATCGTAGCAGTAGAGTTCTAATGTTACCTGAAACGCGATATCGCATCTCATTTCTATGTTTCATGCTTAGATATAATATTCATTGCGAAATGTCATGTACATCTCGCTTACACTTCAATTGGATGTAAATTGCGATACTTCCTTGCTAGGAAATAGCATTTGCAGATGTCTAAGTATCGGAGCAATAGTGTTCTAATGCTTCTCAGAACGCGATATCGCATCTCATTTCTATGTCTCATGATAAGATATAGCATTCATTGCGGAGTGTCATATATATCCCGCAATCTCTTCAAACGAATGTAAATGCGACACTTCCTTGCTAGGAAGTAGCCTTTGCAGATGTCTACGTATCGAAGCAATAGTGTTCTGATGCTTCTTAAATCGCCATATCGCATCTCGTTTCTATGTTTCGTGATAAGATATAATATTCATTGCGAAGTGACATGTATACCTCGCATACACTTGAACTGAATGTAAATGCGACACTTCCTTGCTAGGAAATAGCGTTTGCAGATGTCTCTGTGTCGAAGCAATAGTGTCCTAATGCTTCTTAAATCGCTATATCGCATCTCATTTCTATGTTTCACGATAAGATATAATATTCACTGCGAAGTGTCATGGATACCTCATACTCACTTCAAAAGAATGTAAATGCGACACTTCCCTTCTAGGAAGTAGCGTTTGCAGATGTCTACGTATCGAAGCAATAGATTTCTAATGCTTCTTAAATGGTCATATCGCATCTCATTTCCATGTTTCACGATAAGATATAATATTCATTGCGAAGTGTCATGTATACCTCGTATTCCCTTCAAAAGAATGTCAATGCGACACTTCCTTGGTAGGAAGTAGCGTTTACAGATGTCTACGTATCGAAGCAATAGAGTTCTAATGCTTCTTAAGACAGGATATCGCATCTCATTTCTATGTTTCATGATAAGATGTAATATTCATTGCGATGTGTTATGTATACCTCACATACACTTCCAATGAATGTAAATGCGACACTTCCTTGATACGAAATAGCGATTGCATATGTCTACGTATAGTGTAACGTCTCGCGTACTGCCTTCCATCCCCCAGCGCCTCCCACAGCATCCGGCAGCGACGTACTCATCGTCAGCTGCACCTAAGCACACGGGACGAGCGCCACCACAACCGAACATACACCACGTCCGCCGAGCCAAGACTGCTATCAAGGTACGAAGACCTAGGAGTTCGACCGATCGACCGTGTGACAACGTGCAGCATTTCCAAAGCCAGGAAAGATGCAGCATCCAACCAGACGACTGGACCACTGGGCACAGCAGCGAATCACCTACACCATTACAGCGTTATTCCTATTTCCAAAGTATATATTCGTAAATCGTACTCTAGATCTAAGTACTCGACACATACATTGTACATACGCAAACAACACACACATAGCTTCAAAGATCAACGTAAATATCTATAATTTTAAGTTGCGATACGCTCGAGCGGGCGTCCGACGCGCGCGGCTCACGCGTAACGCGAGCCGCGGCCCACTCCGACCGGCCGCCCCACTGCGCGGGCCGAGCGGCCACCCCACTCCGGGCTCCAGCGACTCGCGCGCCACGCGACCTAAGGAGGTCGCGGACCCGCGATCGGAGAGTCAGTCTTCTCCGAGCCTCGTTCCAAGCTTTCTTCATTAGACAGCTCTAATGCCTACGGGCTATTATCCACCTTAGTCAGAGCTGTTCGTAATTCTATTCTAAATTCAAGTTCAATTCCAATCATCCAGTCTAGTTCTAATTCCAATTCTAAACAATTAAGTCTAATTTTAACTTAGTCTTAGGGAAAGTACAGTGTAAGCTTAGGATTAACTTAGAATATACTTTGATTTTACCTCCTAACTACTAGTTCAGTTATTGATAATTTTTATTAACTTCATTCTTATCCTGCGAGTTCTTCCACGAGTCAACGCGTGGATATTTTACATTCAATCCAATCGTTAGTCGATCATTGGTAATCAGCTGGTTAGAGCGGACCGCCGCTTAGCTTCGCTGACCCATACGTGAGACTGCGTGCAGATAACGCCGACGTTTCACTCTCTGGACCGACAGGCTAGAGCGGACCGCCGCTTACCCGAGTCGTATCTAGTCTGCTGAAATTAGACGCGAATGTGCAGTAATACGAAGCGAAAGGCTCGACCTGCTGGAAGGAAGAACTTCCTACGCCGTCTCGTACGTGAATACGTGGGCACCAAAGCCTTACCGTCGATCAGTGCATCCGCCACCGTCCTCGTGGCTTTTCAACGATCCACGCCGACAACCTTATCCGATCCAGGGAAGCCGAACATTGCTGAATCCCAGCAACGCTGGGCGCTCATCCCTTTGGCCATTCAGCCTCGCAGTCCTTACGCAGCATCGATACCAGACTACGATCCACGGAAGCAGAGATATCTCAAGAAAGAATATTGATTTGTTCGCTATCAAGACGGCAAAGGTAGGATTTTTCCACATTTACAGCGTTAGCGTGTTCCTAAAAGCGTTCGTTGTCCCACGGAAAGAACCCGGCATTAGTCGCAATTAAGCGAGCCGTTTCCGCGAATTGGCTGCGTGTCGTCTCCGAGTAAAGCGGAAATTTTCCACCCTCGTGACGTGACAATAGAAGCCATGAAGTTCTAATGCTTGTTAAGACGCGATATCGCATCTCACTCCTACGTTTCACGATAAGATATAATATTCATTGCGAAGTGTCATGTATACCTTGTATTCACTTGAAAAGAATGTAAATGCGTCACTTCCATGCTAGGAAATAGCGTTTGCAGATGTCTACGTATCGTAGCAATAGAGTTCTAATGCTTCTCAAATCGCGATGTCGCATCTCATTTCTATGCTTCATGTTAAGATATAATATTCATTGCGAAGTGTCATGTATACCTCGCATACACTTAAAATGAATGTAAATGCGGCACTTCCTTGCTAGGAATTAGCGTTTGCAGATGTCTACGTATCGAAGCAATAGATTTCTAAAAGCTTGCTAATTCGCGATAACGCATCTCATATTTATGTTTCATGATAATATATAATATTCATTGCGAAGTGTCATGTATACCTCGCATACACTTCAAAAGAATGTAAATGCGACATTCTTGCTAGGAAATAGCGTTTCCAAATGTCTACGTACCGAAACAATAGTGTTCTAATGCTTATTAGAACGACATGTCGCATATATTTCTGTGTTTCATGATAAGATATAATATCCATTGCGAAGTGTCACTTATACCTCGTATTCACTTCAAATGATTGTAAATGCGACACTTCCTTCCTAGGAAATAGCGTCTCCAGATATCTACGTATCGTAGCAATAGAGCTCTAATGCATCTTAAAACGCGATATCGCATCTCATTTCTATGTTTCGTGATAAGATATAATATTCATTGCGAAGTGTCATGCATACCTCGTATTCAATTCAAAAGAATGTAAATGCGACACTTCCTTGCGAGGAAATAGCGGTTCCAGATGTCAGCGTATCGAAACAATAGTGTTCTAATGCTTATTAGAACGACATGTCGCATATATTTCTATGTTTCATGATAAGATATAATATCCATTGCGAAGTGTCACTTATACCTCGTATTCACTTCAAATGATTGTAAATGCGACACTTCCTTGCTAAGAAATAGCGTTTGCAGATATCTACGTATCGTAGCAATAGAGCTCTAATGCATCTTAAAACGCGATATCGCATCTCATTTCTATGTTTCGTGATAAGATATAATATTCATTGCGAAGTGTCATGCATACCTCGTATTCAATTCAAAAGAATGTAAATGCGACACTTCCTTGCGAGGAAATAGCGGTTCCAGATGTCAGCGTATCGAAACAATAGTGTTCTAATGCTTATTAGAACGACATGTCGCATATATTTCTATGTTTCATGATAAGATATAATATCCATTGCGAAGTGTCACTTATACCTCGTATTCACTTCAAATGATTGTAAATGCGACACTTCCTTGCTAAGAAATAGCGTTTGCAGTTGTCTACTTGTCGAAGCAATAGAGTTCTAATGCTTCTTAAAGCGCGATATCGCATCTCATTTCTATGTTTCATGACAAGATATAATATCCATTGCGAAGTGTCACGTATACCTCGTATTCACTTCAAAAGAAAGTAAATGCGACACTTCCATGCTAGGAAATAGCGTTTGCAGATGTCTACGTATCGTAGCAATAGTGTTCTAATACCGCTTAAAATGCGATATCGCATCTCATTTCTATGTTTCATGATAAGATATAATATTCATTGCGAAGTGTCATGTATACCTCGTACTCACTTCAAAAGAATGTAAGTCCGACACCTCCTTGCTAGGAAATAGCGTTTGCACATGTCTACGTATCCAAGCAATAGAGTTCTAATGCTTCTTAAGACGTGATATCGCATCTCATTCCTATGTTTCATGACAAGATATAATATCCATTGCGAAGTGTCATGTATACTTCGTATTCACTTCTAAAGAATGTAAATGCGACACTTCCTTGCTAGGGAATAGCGTTTGCACATGTCTACGTATCGAAGCAATTGAGTTCTATTGCTCCTTAAAACGCTATATCGCATCTCGTTTCTATGTTTTATGATGAGATATAATATCTATTGCGAAGTGTCATGTATACCCCGCATTCACTTCAAAAGAATGTAAATGCGACACTTCCTTGCTAGGAAGTAGCGTTTGCAGATGTCTACGTATCGAAGCAATTGTGTTCTAATGCTTCTTATATCGTCATACCGCTTCTGATATCTACGTTTCTTGACAAGATATAATATTCATTGGGAAGTGTCATGTATATCTCGTCTATACTTCAAATGAATGTAAATGCGGCACTTCCTTGCTAGGAAATAGCAAGTGTTATTCAGCCTCCTGGGATACGAATAATTTGTTCGCCAGGACGTGACAAAGTTTCTGGTGACAGCGGTGGGATATTCGCGTATAACTTATCGGAAATTCTGCTGAATAAGTGTACGAACAGCCATGGCAACGCGCACGCCGACAAAGCGAACGCGGCTTCAGGTACAGAAGGACGCCGCCGCAACCGAATCCGATACTCACCGAACGTTAGGTTTTCACGATGCTCTCGCAAACGACGCCGCCGGACCTTCAGACGATAATACGGATGAAGAACAGGCGATCGCTACGTTAAATCGCCAAATAGATTTCATGCGTCGGGAATTGGAATCCTTACGCGCGGCACAATCCGCAAACGCCGACACTATCTCTTTCGGAACTCCGCACCTGCAACCGACACGTAGCTCAGGGTCTGATTCACCAAACTCCCAACCAGATAGGCTTATTTTTCGCGAAGCAATAGATAGCATCCCTATATTTGATGGCAAAAACTTGCCAATATTACAGTTCGTGCGGGCCTGTAAACGGGCGAGGGAGTTGATTTCGCCCGAAGGAGAACCGTCGTTCACCAAACTCATTGTCAATCGTTTACGCGGCCGTGCATATCTGGCCGTAGAGGACGAGCAATGCTCTTCGGTCGGACAACTGACCGATATTCTACGAGCCGCATTCGAAAATACAAAGTCAACCGACCATTACAGGGGCGAACTAACTAATACTTTCATGCGCCCAGGAGAACATATCCTCGATTTCATAGGTAGAATTAAAGACCTACGTAACGCAGCAATCGACTGCGAACGATTCGATTCCGCCGAATTAGTAAATTCACGTTCCGGAATAGACGCGCTTACGCTTAGGTGTTTTTGCGACGGGCTTATCCCGGAAATTCGACATTCCATGAACACGCGATTGTACGAAACATACGCGGACGCGTTCGCTCACGCTAAGGAGTTGTACAGGCGACACGAATTAGACAAAGAGAGACTCTTCTCGTCGCGTCCCCGTACGGAAAATTTTCACTTCGAGCGCCGGCAAGAAACGGTTTGCGCTCGTTGTAATAGTCGCGGTCATGCCACTCGCGACTGCAAGTACGCAAGTCATAGACCGTCAGTCACGTACCCACGGGAAGAAACCCCGAGGTATCCTCGACAGGAACGACCGCTTGTAACGGGACCTCCGCGCGGTCAGTACGCACCGCCCGATCGACGGGATATCGTTTGTAGGTACTGCCGAAACCTGGGACATAGCATAGACGAATGTCGAAAGCGACAATTTAATAATGTCGGAAATAACGTTTCGAACACAGATCGCGAAAGGAGTATATTTCGGTGATGCTATCGTTAAAGTGCGAAACGGCCATGCGATAGCACGCATAATTAATGCGACCGATACCGAGATCGAGATCGCGGTGCCCAGAATTCATCTGGACCCGCTTCCCGTTCTCGAATCGCTGAAACGAGAACCAGCGTTATATTCGTTATTTACGAATACTTCTAAATCCACTGTTCCTAATACAAAAATCAATACTACATCCACTGTTTCTAATACAAAAATGAATACTAAATCCACTGTTTCAAGCATGCCTACTAATTCTACTAATACTAAATCCACTGTTTCCAGCATGCCTACTAATCCAATTAATACTAAATCCACTGTCTCAAGCATGCGTACTAACTCGACTAATTCCAAATCCACTGTATCCACTCTAAAACGAGTATTCCCAAATCCCACTGTATCTTATGCTAACATTGTTTCAAAATCCACTTCAAATTCTACGAATTCCAACGAAAATCTCTTACCATCGTCACGCGATATTCAACACAAAGTTTCCAATCATGATAAATCTTCCAATAACAACCTCAAAATCCACAAAAATTTTTTCAAGTGCCATCGAAGGTACGCAACGTAACTTAAACATCCGCGCGAAAGATACACAAAATAAACCTCTTCTCAAAAGCGATAGCGAACGACACTCGAAACGCGACACTCCGCGCGCCACTCAAAATGTAACGCGACCTCAAAGCCGATTCGACGAAATAGTCGCGTCACTCCGTCTAGATCATCTAAACAGCGAAGAAAGAAATAATATATACAAACTGATTTCTAACAATCAAGATTTATTCCATCTCCCAGGCGATAAATTAGGATTTACCAATGTAACCGAGCACCGCATTCCAACGATAAACGATCAGCCAATAAACGTGAAACAATACCGCTTCCCGCCGATACACAAGGAAGAAATACAACGTCAAATAGATCAATTATTAGAAAACGAATCGTACGCCGCGTATTTAGATGAACTCAACGATAGAATACGTACTTCACAAGAAATAGCGAAAACAAACTTAGACTGTGCAAAAACACGCCCTAAATTCTATTACGATAAGAAACTTAATGTAAAGGATTTCCAAATCGGACAATGGGTTTATTTGCTCCGCGAACCACTTAGACATAAATTCGATTCTCAATACACAGGCCCATATAAGATCTTGGAGATTCTACCTAACAATAATGTAAAAATGAATGTTAAGGGGAGGCACAAGATTGTGCATACAAATAAATTAAAAAATTGTAAGCGCCTACAAACGATGAATGCACGTATGAGAGTTCGATCGAATGTAGGAGACAGTGAAAAGTGTAAGTCGAAATCAAAAACTGAAAATCTTAATGAACAAAGAGTAAAAGAATCGGTGACAGTGACAAACGAACAAAGTGCACCACAGAAGAAAAGTGCAACCAAACAGAGTGCAGCCGTAGCAGCACAACATACGCAGAGACCACAGCATCCACGAGACGAGAGCCCACAGCATCCACGAGATGATAGACCACAGCATCCACGAGATGAGAGCAGCATACACGCCAAGGAGGACCAATCTCCACCACAGCACACGAAACGAGTAGCATCCCACATCGAGGCCACATCAGTCCAGAGATTTCGCCATAGGCGAAATTCTTTTTCTAAGGGGGAAGGTGTGACGTCAGGCGTGCCGCCTGCCACCCTCTCAACGCACCACAGCAACCACCCTCACGCGCCTGCACCACAGGCAACACCCAGGCGCAACTCGCCGTCTGACTCAGGCCAAGGGCTACGACCATCGACTCGCTCGCACCCGCAGAGGTGCTCGCCGTCTCTCTCACTCCAAGGGACCTACCCTCCGTCTCACTCGCACCCGCAGAGGTGTTCGCCACCTCTCTCGCTCCAAGGGCAACACACTCTGTCCCACTCGCACCGAGGACCTCGTGCGCCATCTCGCTCGCACCAAGGACCATGTGCGCTGTCTCGCTCCCACTCAAGGAGTCATCCACCGTCTCACTCTTACCTGCAGTGAAACTCGCCCTCTCGCTCACTCCAGGGACGTACCAGGAGAATCAACCTCTACGAGATCCGACGGCGGGAACCCTCACCGTACAAAGGACTCTACGATTTCACCATCCCAGATCCGCCATGCCCAAAATACTATTTCTAAGATTGTTAATTAACATTATATATATACTCCTACATTCTAAGCTCTGTATTCCTAGCTCATAGAATTTACACGACACTACTTTATAACGACACAAACAACACACATTTTACATTTAAGGCGTAATTTCTAATTTCATACTTGTACCTCTATATTCATAAGTTGCGCTAATTAAGTAAGCCGCGACGCATGAGATCGCGACCGCCTCAGCGGCACGCGCCGCTAGCCCCACCACGCAACGCCGAGACCCCACTCCAGCGTCCACATACTCCCACCTACGTTCGCATGCGACCGAAGCGCTCCGAGAGTCGAGGAGGTCGCAGACGCATCTTGGGAGACACAGTCAATTACAAACAGTCAAGACGGACAGTCAGACACAGTCAGTCAGTACCGTCAGTACGGTACAGTTCTATCTCGCCTTCGGGCACTTCTAATTCCAAGTCTCTTCCAAGTCGCGCCTTAGGGCCGTCGCGCAGCCTCGACGAGGTTCATAGTTCTAAAGTCTTTGTTCTAATTCCTAATTCATAGTTACCCTAGTCTTAATACTTAGAAATAATTGTTCTTGTACTCTTTGATTTAGAATATACTTTATTATTTTTCTACCACATCAAGTTCTAGTTCATTCCAACTCCATTTCTAAATTCAATTTTACTTTAATACAAATTCTTCCAAGTTCGTAACAACTTGAGTGTTTACAAACGAACTCTTCGCGCCGGGAGGAAGAATTTAATCCATTATCTCGTGCGGAATACGTTAGTAAAACGCCAGAATTCTTCGTTCATCGACGGACGGCGACATTCATCGCAGCTTCCACTGTCACAACGCCGATTCCAGCCAGCCGTACGCCGACTCCTCCCCCGAGAACGACCTTCGACGATCGCCACATCTGAAAGCAGAAGAGGGAAATCAGCGAAAGGTAAGTAAAATCCCTCCTTACACGCGTTCGCGAATGTTTACGGTGCCCGCGTCTTGCCAGAATCGACGGACCCGGTCATACGCGTTTTATACCGGACCGAATTCGCGACTAAAAGGCTTGTGTCATTCAGCCTCCTGGGATACGAATAATTTGTTCGCCAGGACGTGACAATATCTTATCATGAAACATAGAAATTAGGAGCGATATCGCGATTTAAGAAGCATTAGATGTCTATTGCTTCGATACGTAGACATCTGCAAACGCTTTTTCCTAGCAAGGAAGTGTCGCAATTACAATCTTTTGAAAGGAATACGAGGTATACATGACACTTCGCAAAGAATATTACATTTTATCATGAAATATAGAAATGAGATGCGATATGGCGATGTATGAAGCATTAGAATTCTATTGCTTCGATACGTAGACATCTGCAAACTCTATTTCCTAGCAAGGAAGTGTCGCATTTACATTCTTTTGAAGTGTATGCTAGGTATTCATAACACTGCACAATGAATATTATATCGTATCATGAAACATTAAAGTGAGATGCGATATCGCGATTTAAGAAGCTTTGGAAATCTATAGCTTCGATACGTAGACATCTGCAAACGCTATTTCCTAGCAAGGAACTGTCGCATTTACATTCTTTTGAGGTGAATACGAGGTATACATAGCACTCCACAATGAATATTATATCTTATCATGAGACATAGGAATGAGATGCGATATCGCGTCTTGAGAAGCATTAGAACTCTATTGCTTCGATACGTAGACATCTGCAAACGCCATTTGCTAGCAAGGAGGTATATCATTTACATACACTTGAAGTGTATGCGAGGTATACATGAATCTTCGCAATGTATATTGTATCTTATCATGAAACATAGAAATGAGGTGCGATATCGCGTTTTAAGAATCATTAGAACGCTATTGCTATGATACGTGGGCATCTGCGAAATCTTTTTCCAGCAAGGAAGTGTCGTATTTACATGCTTTCGAAGCGAACACGAGGTACACGTAACACTGCACAGTGAAAATTATGTCTTATCATGAAACATAGGAATAACATGCGATATCGCGTTTTAAGAAGCATCAGAACTCTATTGCTACGATACGTAGATACCTGGAAACGCTATTTTCTAGCAAGAAAGTTTCGCGTTTACATTCTTTAGAAGTGAATGCGAGGAATACATAACACTTCGCAATGAATATCACATCTTATCATGAAACATAGAAATGAGATGAGATATCGCGTTTTAAGAAGCAGTAGAATTAAGTAGCTTCGATACCCAGACACCTGCAAACGCTATTTCCTAACATGAAAGTGTCACATTTACATTCTCTTGAGGTGAATACGAGGTATACATTACACTTCGCAATGATTATTATATCTTATCATGAAACATAGAAATGAGATCCGATATCTCGTTTTAAGAAGCATTAGAACTCTATTGCTTCGATACGTAGACATCTGCAAACACAATTTGCTAGCAAGGAAGTGTCGCATTTACATTCTGTTGAGGTGAATACGAGGTATGCATAACACTCCACAATGAATATTATATATTATCATGAAACATTGAAATGAGATGCGATATCGCGTTTTAAGATGCCTCAGAATACTATTGCTTCGACACGTAGACATCTGCAAACGCTACTTCCTAGCAAGGAAGTGTTGCATTTACATTCATTTGAAGTGTATGAGAGGTATACATGGCACTTCGCAATGAATAATATATCTTATCATGAAACATAGAAATGAGAAGCGATATCCCGATTTAGGGTGCACCAGATCTCTAGTGCTTCGATACGTAGACATCTGCAAACGCTACTTCCTAGCAAGGAAGTGTCGCATTTACATTCTTTTGAAAGGAATACGAGGTATACATGACACTTCGCAATGAATATTATATCTTATCATGAATCGTAGAAATGGGATGCGATATCGCGATTTAAGAAGCATTAGAACACTATTGCTTCGATACGTAGACATTTGTAAACGCTATTTCCTAGCAAGGAAGTGTCGCATTCACAATCATTTGAAGTGTATGCGAGGTATACAAGACACTGCGCAGTGAGTATTATATATTATCATGAAACACAGAAATGAGATGCGATATGGCAATTTATGAAGTATTAGATGTCTATTACTTCGACACGTATACATCAACAAATGCTACTTCCTAGCAAGGAAGTGTCGCATTTACATTCTCTTGAAGTGTATGCAAGGTATAAGTGACAATTCGCAATGAAAATTATATCTTGTCATGAAACATAGAAATGAGATTAGATATCGCGTTTTAAGGAGCATTAGAATTCTATTGCTACGATACGTAGGCATCTGCAAACTCTATTTCCTAGCAAGGAATAGTCGCATTTACATTCTTCTGAACGGAATACGAGGTATACTTGACACTACGCAATGAATATTATATCTTATCACGAAACATAGAAATGAGATGCGATATCGCGATCTAAGAAGCATTAGAACTCTATTGCTACGATACGTAGGCATCTGCAAACGCTATGCCCTAGCAAGGAATAGTCGCATTTACATACTTTTGTAGTGAATGCGAGGTATACATGACACTTCGCAATGAATATTATATCTTATCATGAAACATAGAAGAGAGATGCGATATCGCGATATAAGGAGCATTAGAACACTATTGCTACGATACGTAGGCATCTGCAAACGCTATTTCCTAGCAAGGAAGATTCGCATTTACTTTCTTTTGAAGTGAATACGAGGTATACATGACACTTCGCAATGAATATTATATCTTATAATGGAACATAGATATGAGATGCGATATCGCGTTTTGAGAAGCATTAGCATTGCTACGATACGTAGACATCTGCAAAGGCTATTTCCTAGCAAGGAAAATTCGCATTTACATTCTTTTGAAGTGAATACGAGGTATACATAACACTTCGCAATGATCACTATATCTTATCATGTAACATATAAGAGAGATGCGATATCGCGTTTCAAGAAGCATTAGAAACTCATTGCCTCGACGCGTAGACACCTGCAGACGCTATTTACTAGCATGGAAGTGTCGCATTTACATTCTTTTGAAGTGAATACGAGGTATACATGACACTTCGCAATGAATATTATATCTTATCATGAAGCATAGAAATGAGATGCGATATCGCGTTTTGAGAAGCATTAGAACACTATTGCTACGATACGTAGACATTTGCAAACGCTATTTCCTAGCAAGGAAGATTCGCATTTACATTCTTTTGAAGTGAATACGAGGTATACATGACACTTCGCAATGAACATTATATCTTATCATGTAACATATAAGTGAGATGCGATATCGCGTTTTAAGAAGCATTAGAAACTCATTGCCTCGACGCGTAGACATCTGCAGACGCTATTTACTAGCATGGATGTGTCGCATTTACATTCTTTCGAAGTGAATACGAGGTATACATGACACTTCGCAATGAATATTATATCTTGTCATGAAGCATAGAAATGATATGCGATATCGCGTTTTGAGAAGCATTAGAACACTATTGCTATGAAACGTAGACATCTGCAAGCGCTATTTCCTAGCAAGGAAGATACGCATTTACATTCTTGTGAAGTGAATACGAGGTATACATGACACATCGCAATGAATATTATATCTTATCATGAAGCATAGAAATGAGATTTTATATCGCGTTTTGAGAAGCATTAGAACTCCATTGCTACGATACGTAGACATCTGAATACGCCATTTCCTAGCAAGGAAGATTCGCATTTACATTCTTTTGAAGTGAATACGAGGTATACATGACACTTCACAATGAACATTATATCTTATCATGTAACATATAAGTGAGATGCGATATCGCGTCTTAAGAAGCATTAGAACCCTATTGCCTCGATGTGGAGATATCTGCAAACGCTATTTCCTAGCAAGCAATAGTCGCATTTACATTCTTTTGAAATGAATTCGAGGTTTACATAACACTTCGGAATGAATATTATAACTTACCACGAAACATAAAAATGAGATGCGATATCGCGATCTAAGGAGCATTAGCACTCTATTCCTACGATACGTAGGCATCTGCAAACGCTATGCCCTAGCAAGGAATAGTCGGATTTACATTCTTTTGATGTGAATACGAAGTATACATGACACTTCGCTATGAACATTATATCTTATCATGTGACATATAAGTGAGATGCGATATCGCGTCTTAAGAAGCGTTAGGACTCTACTGCCTCAATGCGGAGATATCTGCAAGGGCTATTTCCTAGCATGGAAATGTCTCATTTAGATTCCTTTGAAGTGAATTCGAGGTATACATAACACTTCGGAATGAATATTATAACTTATCACGAAACATAGAAATGAGATGCGATATCGCGATCTAAGCAGCATTAGAACTCTATTCCTACGATACGTAGGCATCTGCAAACGCTATTTCCTAGCAAGGAATAGTCGCATGTACATTCTTTTGAAGCGAATACGAGGTACACATGACACTTCGCAATGAATATTATATCTTATTATGAATCGTAGAAATGAGATGCGATATCGCGTTTTGAGAAGCATTAGAACACTATTGCTTTGAAACGTAGACGTCTGCAAGCGCTATTTCCTAGCAAGGAAGATTCGCATCTACATTCTTTTGAAGTGAATACGAGGTATACATGACACTTCGGAATGAATATTATGTCTTATAATGAAACATAGAAATGAGATGCGATATCGAGATTTAAGTAGCATTAGAACTCTATTGCTACGATACGTAGACATCTGAATACGCCATTTCCTAGCAAGGAAGTGTAGCATTTACATTCGTTTGGAGAGAATACGAGGTATACATGACAGTTCGCAATGAATATTATATCTTATAATGAAACATAGAAGAGAGATGCGATATCGCGTTTTGAGAAGCATTAGAACCCTATTGCTGCGATACGTAGGCATCTGCAGACGCTATTTCCTAGCAAGGAAGATTCGCATTTTCATTGTTTTGAGGTGAATACGAGGTATACATGACACTTCGCAATGAATATTATATCTCATCACGAAACATATAAATGGGATGCGATATCGCGATTTAAGTAGCATTAGAACTCTATTGCTACGATACGTAGACATCTGAATACGCTATTTCCTAGCAAGGAAGATTCGCATTTACATTCTTTTGAAGTGAATACGAGGAACACATGACACTTCGCAATGAATATTATATCTTATCATGAATCATAGAAGTGAGATGCGGTCTCGCGTTTTAAGAAGCATTAGAACCTTATTGCGTCGACGCGTAGACATCTGCAGACGCTATTTGCTAGCATGGAAGTGTCGCATTTACATTCTTTTGAAGTGAATACGAGGTATACTTAACACTTTGCAATGAATATTATATCTTATCATGAAGCATATAAATGAGATGCGATATCGCGTTTTGAGAAGCATTAGAACACTATTGCCTCAATGCGAAGATATCTGCAAGGGCTATTTCCTAGCATGGGAATGTCGCATTTACATTCTTTTGAAGTGAATACGAGGTGTACATGACACTTCGCGATGAATATTATATCTTATCATGAAGCATAGAAATGAGATGCGATATCGCGTTTTGAGAAGCATTAGAACACTATTGCTTCGAAACGTAGACATCTGCAAGCGCTATTTCCTAGCAAGGATGATTCGCATTTACATTCTTTTGAAGTGAATACGAGGTATACATGACACTTCGCAATGAATATTATATCTTATCATGAAGCATAGAAAGGAGATGCGATATCGCGTTTTGAGAAGCATTAGAACACTATTACTTTGAATCATAGACATCTGCAAGCGCTATTTCCTAGTAAGGAAGATTCGCATTTACATTCTTTTGAAGTGAATACGAGGCATACATGACTCTTCGCAATGAATATTATATCTTATCATGAAGCATAGAAATGAGATGCGATATCGCGTTTTGAGAAGCATTAGAACGCCATTGCTCCGATACGTAGACATCTGCAAACGCTATTTCCTAGCAAGGAAGATTCGCATTTACATTCTTTTGAAGTGAATACGAGGTACACATGACACTTCACAATGAACATTATGTCTTATCATGTAACATATAAGTGAGATGCGATATCGCGTCTTAAGAAGCATTAGAACCCTATTGCCTCGATTTGGAGATATCTGCAAACGCTATTTCCTAGCAAGAAATAGTCGCATTTACATTCTTTTGAAATGAATTCGAGGTTTACATGACACTTCGGAATGAATATTATAACTTATAACGAAACATATAAATGAGAACCAATATCGAGATTTAAGTAGCATTAGAACTCTATTGCAACGATACGTAGGCATCTGCAAACGCTATGCCCTAGCAAGGAATTGTCGCGTTTACATTCTTTTGATGTGAATACGAGGTATACATGACCATTCGCAATGAAAATTCTTTCTTATCACGATACATAGAAATGAGATGCGATATCGCGATTTAAGTAGCATTAGAACTCTATTGCTACGATACGTAGACATCTGTATACGCTATTTCCTAGCAAGGAATAGTCGCATTTACATTCTTGTGAAGTGAATACGAGGTATACGGGACACTTCGCAATGAATATTATATTTTATCATGAAACATAGAAGTGAGATGCGATATCGCGTTTTAAGAAGCATTAGAACTATATCGCCTCGATGCGTAGACATCTGCCAACGCTATTTCCTAGGAGGGAAGTGTCGCATTTACACTCGTTTGATGTGTAGACGAGGTATACATAACACTCCACAATGAATATTATATCTTATCATGAAGCATAGAAATGAGATGCGATATCGCGTTTTAAGAAGCATTAGAAATCTATTGCTACGATACGTAGATATCTGCAGACGCTATTTCCTAGCAAGGAAGTGTCGCATTTACATTTGTTTGGAGTGAATAGGAGGTATGCATGACACTTCGCAATGAATATTATATCTTATCACGAAACATAGAAATGAAATGCGACATCTCGTTTTAAGATGCATTAGGACTCTATTGCCTCAATGCGGAGATATCTGCAAGGGCTATTTCCTAGCATGGAAATGTCGCATTTAGATTCTTTTGAAGTGAATTCGAGTTATACATGACACTTCGGAATGAATATTATAACTTATGACGAAACATAGAAATGAGATGCGATATCGCGATCTAAGCAGTATTAGAACTCTATTGCTACGATCCTTAGGCATCTGCAAACGCTATTTCCTAGCAACGAATAGTCGCATTTACATTCTTTTGAAGTGAATACGAGGTATACATGATATTTCGCAATGAATATTATATCTTATCATGAATCATAGAAGTGATATGCGATATCGCGTTTTAAGAAGCATTAGAACCTTATTGCCTCGACGCGTAGACATCTGCAGACGCTGTTTCCTAGCATGGATGTGTCGCATTTACATTCTTTTGAAGTGAATACGAGATATACATGACACTTCGCAATGAATATTATATCTTATCATGAAGCATAGAAATGAGATGCGATATCGCGTTTTGAGAAGCATTAGAACACTATTGCTACGAAACGTAGACATCAGCAAGCGCTATTTCCTAGCAAGGAAGATTCGCATTTACATTTTTTTGAAGTGAATACGAGGTATACATAACACTTCACAATGAACATTATATCTTATCTTGTAACATATAAGTGAGATGCGATATCGCGTCTTAAGAAGCATTAGAGCCCTATTGCCTCGATGTGGAGATATCTGCAAACGCTATTTCCTAGCAAGCAATAGTCGCATTTACATTCTTTTGAAATGAATTCGAGGTTTACATGACACTTCGGAATGAATATTATGACTTATCACGAAACATAAAAATGAGATGCGATATCGCGATCTAAGAAGCATTAGAACTCTATTGCTACGATACGTAGGCATCTGCAAACGCTATGCCCTAGCAAGGAATAGTCGAATTTACATTCGTTTGATATGAATACGAGGTATACATGACACTTCGCAATGAATATTATATCTGATAATGAAACATATAAATGAGATGCGATATCGAGATTTAAGTAGCATTAGAACACAATTGCTTTGAAACGTAGACATCTGCAACCGCTATTTCCTAGCAAGGAAGATTCGCATCTACATTCTTTTGAAGTGAATACGAGGTATACATGACACTTCGGAATGAATATTATATCTTATCATGAAGCATAGAAATGAGATGCGATATCGCGTTTTGAGAAGCATTAGAACCCTATTGCTGCGATACGTAGGCATCTGCAAACGCTATTTCCTACGAAGGAAGATTCGCATTCACATTCTTTTGAAGTGAATACGGGGTATACATGACACTTCGCAAAGAACATTATATCTTAGCACGAAACATAGAAATGAGATGCTATATCGCGATCTAAGAAGCATTATAACTCTATTGCTACGATACGTGGACATCTGCAAACGCTATTTCCTAGCAAGCAAAAGTCGCATTTACTTTCTTTTGAAGTGAATACGAGGT
The DNA here is from genome assembly GCF_050948175.1 of Xylocopa sonorina. NCBI lineage: Eukaryota > Metazoa > Arthropoda > Insecta > Hymenoptera > Apidae > Xylocopa > Xylocopa sonorina. The sequence continues at coordinate 281,399 of NW_027490173.1, forward strand.
ATACATGACACTTCGCAATGAATATTATATCTTATCATGAAACACAGAAGAGGGATGCGATATCGCGTTTTAAGAAGCATTAGAAGTCTATGGCTTCGATGCGGAGACATCTGCAAACTCTATATCCTAGCATGGAAGTGTCGCACTTACATTCTTTTGAAGTGAAAACGAGGAATACATGACATTTCGCAATGAATATTATATCTTATCACGAAACATATAAGGGGGATGCGATATCGCGAATTATGTAGCATTAGAACTCTATTGCTACTATACGTAGACATCTGCAAACGCTATTTCCTAGCAAGCAATAGTCGCATTTAGTTTCTTTTGAAGTGAATACGAGGTGTACATGACACATCGCAATGAATATTATATCTTATCACGAAACATAGAAGAGAGATGCGATATCCCGTTGTAAGAAGCATTAGAACTCTATGGCCTCGATGCGGAGACATCTGCAAACGCTATTTCGTAGCATGGAAGTGTCGCACTTACATTCTTTTGAAGTGAATACGAGGTATACATGACACATCGCAATGAAAATTATATCTTATCACGAAACATATGTTTGGGATGCGATATCGCGATTTAAGTAGCATTAGAACTCTATTGCTACGATACATAGACATCTGCAAACGCTATTTCCTAGCAAGGAATAGTCGCATTTACTTTCTTTTGAATTGAATACGAGGTGTACATGACACTTCGCAATGCATATTACATCTTATCACGATCCATAGAAATGTGATGCGATATCGCGGTTTAAGTAGCATTAGAACACTTTTGTTACGATACGTAGACATCTGAATACGCTATTTCCTAGCAAGGACGTGTCGCATTTACATACGTTTGGAGAGAAGACGAGGTATATAGACACTTCGCAATGAATATTATATCTCATCATGAAACACAGAAGAGAGATGCGATATCACGTTTTAAGAAGCATTAGAACTCTATTGCCTCGGCGCGTAGACATCTGCAGACGCTGTTTCCTAGCATGGATGTGTCGCATTTACATTCTTTTAAGTGAATACGGAGTGTACATGACACTTCGCAATGAATATTATATCTTATCACGAAGCATAGAAATGAGATGCGATATCGCGTTTTAAGAAGCATTAGAAATTTATTGCTACGATACGTAGATATCTGCAGACGCTATTTCCTAGCAAGGAAGTGTCGCATTTACATTTGTTTGGAGTGAATAGGAGGTATGCATGACACTTCGCAATGAATATTATATCTTATCACGAAACATAGAAATGAAATGCGACATCTCGTTTTAAGATGCATTAGGACTCTATTGCCTCAATGCGGAGATATCTGCAAGGGCTATTTCCTATCATGGAAATGTCGCATTTAGATTCTTTTGAAGTGAATTCGAGTTATACATGACACTTCGGAATGAATATTATAACTTATCACGAAACATAGAAATGAGATGCGATATCGCGATCTAAGCAGCATTAGAACTCTATTGCTACGATCCTTAGGCATCTGCAAACGCTATTTCCTAGCAACGTATAGTCGCATTTACATTCTTTTGAAGTGAATACGAGGTATACATGATACTTCGCAATGAATATTATATCTTATCATGAATCATAGAAGTGATATGCGATATCGCGTTTTAAGAAGCATTAGAACCTTATTGCCTCGACGCGTAAACATCTGCAGACGCTGTTTCCTAGCATGGATGTGTCGCATTTACATTCTTTTGAAGTGAATACGAGATATACATGACACTTCGCAATGAATATTATATCTTATTATGAAGCATAGAAATGAGATGCGATATCGCGTTTTGAGAAGCATTAGAACACTATTGCTACGATACGTAGACATCTGCAAACTTTATTTCCTAGCATGGAAATGCCGCATTTACATTCTTTTGAAGATAATACGTGGTATACATAATACTTCGGAAGGAATATTATATTTTATCTCGAAACATAGAAGTGAGATGCGATGTCGCGATTTAAGTAGCAATAGAACTCCATTGCTACGATGCGTAGACATCTGCAACTGTTATTTCCTAGCAAGGAAGTGTCGCATTTACATTCTTTTGAAGTGAATACGAGGTATACATGACACTTCGCAATGAATATTATATCTTATCATGAAACATAGAATTGGGATGCTATATCGCGATCTAAGAAGCATTATAACTCTATTGCTACGATACGTGGACATCTGCAAACGCTATTTCCTAGCAAGCAAAAGTCGCATTTACTTTCTTTTGAAGTGAATACGAGGTATACATGACACTTCGCAATGAATATTATAACTTATAATGAAACATAGAAGAGAGATGCGATATCGCGTTCTAAGAAGCATTAGAACTCTATGGCCTCGATGCGGAGACATCTGCAAACGCTATTTCCTAGCATGGAAGTGTCGCACTTACATTCTTTTGAAGTGAATACGATGTATACATGACACTTCGCAATGAATATTATATCTTATCATGCAACACAGAAGAGGGATGCGACATCGCGTTTTGAGAAGCATTAGAAGTCTATGGCCACGATGCAGAGACATCTGCAAACTCTACTTCCTAGCATGGAAGTCTCGCACTTACTTTCTTTTGAAGTGAATACGAGGTATACATGACATTCCGCAATGAATATTATATCTTATCACGAAACATATAAGTGGGATGCGATATCGCGATTTAAGTAGCATTAGAACTCTATTGCTACGATACGTAGACATCTGCAAACGCTATTTCCTAGCAGGCAATAGTCGCATTTACTTTCTTTTGAAGTGAATACGAGGTATACATGACACTTCGCAATGAATATTATATCATATCACGAAACATATAAATGAGGTGTCATATCGCGATTGAAGCAGCATTAGAACGCTATTGCTACGATACGTAGACATCTGCAATCGCTATTTCCTAGCAAGCAATAGTCGCATTTACATTCTTTTGATGTGAATACAAGGTATACATGACACTTCGCAATGAATATTATATCTTATCACGAAACATAGAAATGAGATGCGATATAGCGATTTAAGTAGCATTAGAACCCTTTTGCTACGATACGTAGACATCTGAATACGCTATTTCCTAGCAAGGAAGTGTCGCATTTACATACGTTTGGAGGGAAGACGAGGTATACAGACACTTCATAATGAATATTATATCTCATCATGAAACGTAGAAGTGACATGCGATATCGCGTTTTAAGAAGCATTAAAACTGTATTGCCTCGACGCGTAGACATCTGCAGACGCTATTTCCTAGCGCGGAAGTGTCGCATTTACATTCTTTTAAGTGAATACGGGGTGTACATGACACTTCGCAATGAATATTATATCTTATCACGAAGCATAGAAATGAGATGCGATATCGCGATATATGTAGCATTAGAACTCTATTGCTACGTAGACATCTGAATAAGCTATTTCCTACGAATTAAGTGTTGTATTTACATTCTTTTGATGAGAATACAAGGTATACATGACACTTCGCAATAAATATTATATCTTATCACGAAACATAGAAATGAGATGCTATATCCCGATCTAAGAAGCATTAGAACTCTATTGCTACGATACGTAGACACCTGCAAACGCTATTTCCTAGCATGTAAGTGTCGCATTTACATTCATTTGAAGTGAATGCAAGGTATACATGACATTTCGCAATGAATATTATATCTCATCATTAAACATAGATGTGAGATGCGATATCGCGTTTTAAGGAGCATTAGAACTCTATTGCTACGATAGGTAGACATCTGCAAGCAATATTTCCTAGCATGGAAGTGTCGCATTTACATTCTTTTGAAGTGAATACGAGGTATACATAACACTCTACAATAAAAATCATATCTTATTACGAAACATAGAAGTGAGATGCGATATCGCGATATAAGAAGCGCTATAACTCTATTGCTACGATGCGTAGACATCTGCAAACGCTATTTCCTAGCATGGAAGTGTCGCATTTACGTTCCATTGATGTGAATACGAGGTATGCATGACACTTCGCAATGGATAATATATGTTATCATGAAACATATAAATGAGATGCGACATCTCGTTTTAAGAAGTGTTAGAACTCTGTTCTTACGATACGTGGTCATCTGTAAACGCTATTTCCTAGCAAGGAAGTGTCGCATTTACATTCTTTTGACGTGAATACGAGGTATACATGACACTTCGCAATGAATATTATATCTTATCATGAAACATAGAAGTGAGATGCGATATCGCGTCCTAAGAAGCATTAGAACACTATTGCTACGATACGTAGACATCTGCAAACGCTATTTCCTAGCATGGAAGTGTCGCATTTACGTTCCATTGATGTGAATACGAGGTATGCATGGCACTTCGCAATGGATATTATATCTTTTCATGAAATATATAAATGAGATGCGACATCTCGTTCTAAGAAGTATTAGAACTCTATTCTTACGATACGTGGTCATCTGGAAACGCTTTTTCCTAGCAAGGAAGTGTCGCATTTACATCCTTTTGAAGTGAATACGAGGTATACATGACACTTCGCAATGAATATTATATCTGATCATGAAACATAGAAATGAGATGCGACATCTCGTTTTAAGAAGCATTAGAACTCTATTGCTTCGATACCTAGACATCTGGAAACGCTATTTCCTAGCAAGGAAGTGTAGCATTTACATTCTTTTGGTGTGTAGACGAGATATACCTAACACTTCGCAATGACGATTATATCTTATCATGAAACATAGAAATGACATACGATATCGTGGTACAAGAAGCATTAGAACTCCACTGCTTCGATACGTAGACATCTGGAAGCGCTATTTCCTAGCAAGGAAGTGTCGCATTTACATCCTTTTGAAGTGAATACGAGGTATACATGACACTTCGCAATGAATATTATATCTGATCATGAAACATAGAAATGAGATGCGACATCTCGTTTTAAGAATCATTAGAACTCTATTGCTTCGATACCTAGACATCTGGAAACGCTATTTCCTAGCAAGGAAGTGTGGCATTTACATTCTTTTGGTGTGTAGACGAGATATACCTAACACTTCGCAATGACTATTATATCTTATCATGAAACATAGAAATGACATACGATATCGTGGTACAAGAAGCATTAGAACTCCACTGCTTCGATACGTAGACATCTGGAAGCGCTATTTCCTAGCAAGGAAGTGTTGCATTTACATACTTTTGAAGCGAATACGAGGTGTACATATCACTCCACAATGAATACTACATCTTATCATGAAACATAGGAATGAGATGCGATATCGCGACTTAAGATGCATTAGAACCCTATTGCTACGATACGTAGGCATCTGCAAACGCTATTTCCTAGGAAGGAAGTGTCGCAATTACATTCATTTTAAGTGTATGCGAGGTATACATGACACTTTGCAATGAATATTATATCTCATCACGGAACATAGAAATGACATGCGATATGGCGTTTTAAGAAGCATTAGAACTCTATTGCTTCGATACGTAGACATCAGGAAACGCTTCCTCCTAGAAAGGAAGTGTCGCATTTACATTCATTTGAAGTGTAGACAAGGAATACACAACACTTCGCAATGAATATTATATCTTATCATGAGACATAGAAATGTGATGCGATATCGCGTTTTAAGATGCATTAGAACCCTATTGCTATGATACATAGACATCTGCAAACGCTATCTCCCAGCAAGGAAGTGTTGCATTTGCATTCTTTTGAAGTGAATACGAAGTAGACATAGCACTCCGCAATGAATATTATATCTTATCACGGAACATAGAAATGAGATGCGATATGACGCTTTAAGAAGCATTTGAACTCTATTGCTTCGATACGTAGACATCAGGAAGCGCTTCTTCCTAGAAAGGAAGTGTACATTCATTTGAAGTGAATACGAGGTATACCTACGTCTTCACAATGAATATTATATCTGATCATGAAACATAGAAAAGAGATGCGATATCGCTATTTAAGAAGCATTAGAGCTCTATTGCTTCGATACGGAGACATCTGCAAACGCTATTTCCTAGCAAGGAAGTTTCGCATTTACATTCTTTTGAAGTGAATACGAGGTATACCTACGTCTCCACAATGAATATTATATCTGATCATGAAACATAGAAATGAGATGCGATATCGCTATTTAAGAAGCATTACAACTCTATTGCTACGATACGTAGACATCTGTAAACGCTATTTCCTAGCAAGGAAGTGTCGCATATACATTCTTTTGACGTGAACACGAGGTATGCATGACACTTCGCAATGAATATTATATCTTATCATGAAACATAGAAAAAAGATGCGATATTGCGTCCTGAGAAGCACTAGAACTCTATTGCTACGATACATAGACATCTGGAAACGCTATTTCCTAGCAGGGAAGTGTCGCAATTTACATTCTTTTGAAGTGAATACGAGGTATTCATAACACTCCACAATGAATATTATATCATATCATGAAACATAGGAATGAGATGCGATATCGCGTCTTGAGAATCACTAGAATTCTTTTGCTAGAATATGTAAACTTCTGTAAACGCTATTTCCTAGCAAGGAAGTGTCGCATTTACATTCTTTTGAAGTGAATACGAGGTATACCTAAGTCTCCACAATGAATATTATATCTTATCATGAAACATAGAAATGAAATGCGATATCGCGTTTTAAAAAGCGTTAGAACTCTATTGCTAATATACGTAGACACCTGCAACCTCTATTTCCTAGCAAGGAAATGTCATACTTACATTCTTTTGAACTGAATACGAGAGGTATACATGACACTTCGCAATGAATATTATATCTTATGATAAAACATAGAAATGAGATACGATATGGCGTTTCAAGAAGCATTAGAGCTCTATTTCTGCGATACGTAGATATCTGCTAACCTTATTTCCTAGGAAGGTAGTGTCGCATTTACATTCTTTTGAGGTGAATACGAGGTATCACGTCCGGTGGAACTATTTTCCGTTGCTCCGGAGGCTTTACGACACGAGCCTATTTTTCGGAAATAGAAATACGATGCCTGATCCTCACATTGAGGTTGCTAACGATCTAGAACTAGAGGTTTCGACCCCTCGGTAGGAGATCTCGAGTCAGAGTGTGTGCTCTGGAGACGCATCTCTGACCTCCTCGGTTCGCGGGACGCTACGGTCGCGAACGCTCGTGGTAGGGAGATCGGGGTCCCGCGAGTGGGGTCTCGCGTCTCGAGGCGGAGAGCGCCCGGTCCAGCGAGTGGGGACCCGCGGCTCGTGGTGGGGCTAGCGGCGCATGCCGCATGCTGGTCGCATCTTACTTTGTGTAACATAGATCTAGGAATTCTTATATATGCGTCATGATATGGTATGTATGTCATAGCTTAGAAGTAATATATAGGTTCTAGCAGATCCTGTTCCCCGAATTGGAAAAGACCCCATTCAGGTGATGGGCTGCGGCTACGTCTTCCTGCTGGACGGAATCCTCGGTGCGAGGGAGATAGGGCTGCCCGTCCTTGGTGCGGGCGAGACAGGTATACTCGGTGGTGCGAGTGAGGCAGCGGAACTCGGTGTGAGTGAGCGCGTGCAGGTATGCGCGTGCGAATAGTTGCTGGTTCTGCAGGCGAGTTTGGCTGGTTGCATGCGTCCAGGGGTTGATGCTGGGTGGTGCGAGAAGGTTGATGGGTGGCAGGCGGTACGCCTGACGTCACAAAATGCGACACTTCCTCTCTAGGAAATTCAGTTCCCAATATATCTCTGTATCGAAGCTATAGAGTTCTAATTCTCCTTAAAACGCGATATCGCACCTCATCTCTATGTCTCATGATAAGATATAATATTCATTGCGAGGTGTTATGTATTCCTCGTCTACACTTCAAATGAATGTAAATGCGACACTTCCTTTCTAGGAGGAAGCGTTTCCTGATGTCTACGTATCGAAGCAATAGAGTTCTAATGCTTCTTAAAACGCGATATCGCATCTCATTTATATGTTTCGTGATAAGATATAATATTCATTGCGAAGTGTCATGTATACCTCGTAATCACTTCAAAGGAATGTATGTGCGACACTTCCATGTTAGGAAATAGCGTTTGCAGATGTCTCCGCATCGAGGCCATAGAGTTTTAATCCTTCTTACAACGCCATATCGTATCTCTCTTCTGTGTTTCATGATAAGATATAATATTCATTGCGAAGTGTCATGTACACCTCGTATTCACTTCAAAAGAATGTAAATGAGACCATTGCTTGCTAGGAAATAGCGTTTGCAGATGTCTACGTATCGTAGCAATATAGTTCTAATGCTACTTAAATCGCGATATCGCATCTCATTTATATGTTTCGTGATAAGATATAATATTCATTGCGAAGTGTCATGTATACCTCGTATTCACTTCAAAAGAATGTAAGTGCGACACTTCCATGCTAGGAAATAGCGTTAGCAGATATCTCCGCATCGAGGCCATAGAGTTTTAATCCTTCTTACAACGCCATATCGCATCTCTCTTCTGTGTTTCATGATAAGATATAATATTCATTGCGAAGTGTCATGTACACCTCGTATTCACTTCAAAAGAATGTAAATGCGACCATTGCTTGCTAGGAAATAGCGTTTGCAGATGTCTACGTATCGTAGCAATATAGTTCTAATGCTACTTAAATCGCGATATCGCATCTCATTTATATGTTTCGTGATAAGATATAATATTCATTGCGAAGTGTCATGTATACCTCGTAATCACTTCAAAGGAATGTATGTGCGACACTTCCATGTTAGGAAATAGCGTTTGCAGATGTCTCCGCATCGAGGCCATAGAGTTTTAATCCTTCTTACAACGCCATATCGCATCTCTCTTCTGTGTTCCATGATAAGATATAATATTCATTGCGAAGTGTCATGTACACCTCGTATTCACTTCAAAAGAATGTAAATGAGACCATTGCTTGCTAGGAAATAGCGTTTGCAGATGTCTACGTATCGTAGCAATATAGTTCTAATGCTACTTAAATCGCGATATCGCATCTCATTTATATGTTTCGTGATAAGATATAATATTCATTGCGAAGTGTCATGTATACCTCGTATTCACTTCAAAAGAATGTAAGTGCGACACTTCCATGCTAGGAAATAGCGTTAGCAGATATCTCCGCATCGAGGCCATAGAGTTTTAATCCTTCTTACAACGCCATATCGCATCTCTCTTCTGTGTTTCATGATAAGATATAATATTCATTGCGAAGTGTCATGTACACCTCGTATTCACTTCAAAAGAATGTAAATGCGACCATTGCTTGCTAGGAAATAGCGTTTGCAGATGTCTACGTATCGTAGCAATATAGTTCTAATGCTACTTAAATCGCGATATCGCATCTCATTTATATGTTTCGTGATAAGATATAATATTCATTGCGAAGTGTCATGTATACCTCGTATTCACTTCAAAAGAATGTAAATGCGAATCTTCCTTGCTAGGAAATAGCGTTTGCAGATGTCTACGTATCGTAGCACTAGAGTTCTAATGCTTCTCAAAACGCGATATCGCATCTCATTTTTATGCATCATGATAAGATATAATATTCATTGCGAAGTGTCATGTATACCTCGTACTCACTTCAAAGGAATGTATGTGCGACACTTCCATGTTAGGAAATAGCGTTTGCAGATGTCTCCGCATCGAGGCCATAGAGTTTTAATCCTTCTTACAACGCCATATCGCATCTCTCTTCTGTGTTTCATGATAAGATATAATATTCATTGCGAAGTTTCATGTACACCTCGTATTCACTTCAAAAGAATGTAAATGAGACCATTGCTTGCTAGGAAATAGCGTTTGCAGATGTCTACGTATCGTAGCAATATAGTTCTAATGCTACTTAAATCGCGATATCGCATCTCATTTATATGTTTCGTGATAAGATATAATATTCATTGCGAAGTGTCATGTATACCTCGTATTCACTTCAAAAGAATGTAAGTGCGACACTTCCATGCTAGGAAATAGCGTTAGCAGATATCTCCGCATCGAGGCCATAGAGTTTTAATCCTTCTTACAACGCCATATCGCATCTCTCTTCTGTGTTTCATGATAAGATATAATATTCATTGCGAAGTGTCATGTACACCTCGTATTCACTTCAAAAGAATGTAAATGCGACCATTGCTTGCTAGGAAATAGCGTTTGCAGATGTCTACGTATCGTAGCAATATAGTTCTAATGCTACTTAAATCGCGATATCGCATCTCATTTATATGTTTCGTGATAAGATATAATATTCATTGCGAAGTGTCATGTATACCTCGTATTCACTTCAAAAGAATGTAAATGCGACCATTGCTTGCTAGGAAATAGCGTTTGCAGATGTCTACGTATCGTAGCAATATAGTTCTAATGCTACTTAAATCGCGATATCGCATCTCATTTATATGTTTCGTGATAAGATATAATATTCATTGCGAAGTGTCATGTATACCTCGTAATCACTTCAAAGGAATGTATGTGCGACACTTCCATGTTAGGAAATAGCGTTTGCAGATGTCTCCGCATCGAGGCCATAGAGTTTTAATCCTTCTTACAACGCCATATCGCATCTCTCTTCTGTGTTTCATGATAAGATATAATATTCATTGCGAAGTGTCATGTACACCTCGTATTCACTTCAAAAGAATGTAAATGAGACCATTGCTTGCTAGGAAATAGCGTCTGCAGATGTCTACGTATCGTAGCAATATAGTTCTAATGCTACTTAAATCGCGATATCGCATCTCATTTATATGTTTCGTGATAAGATATAATATTCATTGCGAAGTGTCATGTATACCTCGTATTCACTTCAAAAGAATGTAAGTGCGACACTTCCATGCTAGGAAATAGCGTTAGCAGATATCTCCGCATCGAGGCCATAGAGTTTTAATCCTTCTTACAACGCCATATCGCATCTCTCTTCTGTGTTTCATGATAAGATATAATATTCATTGCGAAGTGTCATGTACACCTCGTATTCACTTCAAAAGAATGTAAATGCGACCATTGCTTGCTAGGAAATAGCGTTTGCAGATGTCTACGTATCGTAGCAATATAGTTCTAATGCTACTTAAATCGCGATATCGCATCTCATTTATATGTTTCGTGATAAGATATAATATTCATTGCGAAGTGTCATGTATACCTCGTATTCACTTCAAAAGAATGTAAATGCGAATCTTCCTTGCTAGGAAATAGCGTTTGCAGATGTCTACGTATCGTAGCACTAGAGTTCTAATGCTTCTCAAAACGCGATATCGCATCTCATTTTTATGCATCATGATAAGATATAATATTCATTGCGAAGTGTCATGTATACCTCGTACTCACTTCAAAGGAATGTATGTGCGACACTTCCATGTTAGGAAATAGCGTTTGCAGATGTCTCCGCATCGAGGCCATAGAGTTTTAATCCTTCTTACAACGCCATATCGCATCTCTCTTCTGTGTTTCATGATAAGATATAATATTCATTGCGAAGTGTCATGTACACCTCGTATTCACTTCAAAAGAATGTAAATGAGACCATTGCTTGCTAGGAAATAGCGTTTGCAGATGTCTACGTATCGTAGCAATATAGCTCTAATGCTACTTAAATCGCGATATCGCATCTCATTTATGTGTTTCGTGATAAGATATAATATTCATTGCGAAGTGTCATGTATACCTCGTATTCACTTCAAAAGAATGTAAGTGCGACACTTCCATGCTAGGAAATAGCGTTAGCAGATATCTCCGCATCGAGGCCATAGAGTTTTAATCCTTCTTACAACGCCATATCGCATCTCTCTTCTGTGTTTCATGATAAGATATAATATTCGTTGCGAAGTGTCATGTACACCTCGTATTCACTTCAAAAGAATGTAAATGCGACCATTGCTTGCTAGGAAATAGCGTTTGCAGATGTCTACGTATCGTAGCAATATAGTTCTAATGCTACTTAAATCGCGATATCGCATCTCATTTATATGTTTCGTGATAAGATATAATATTCATTGCGAAGTGTCATGTATACCTCGTATTCACTTCAAAAGAATGTAAATGCGAATCATCCTTGCTAGGAAATAGCGTTTGCAGATGTCTACGTATCGTAGCACTAGAGTTCTAATGCTTCTCAAAACGCGATATCGCATCTCATTTTTATGCATCATGATAAGATATAATATTCATTGCGAAGTGTCATGTATACCTCGTACTCACTTCAAAGGAATGTATGTGCGACACTTCCATGTTAGGAAATAGCGTTTGCAGATGTCTCCGCATCGAGGCCATAGAGTTTTAATCCTTCTTACAACGCCATATCGCATCTCTCTTCTGTGTTTCATGATAAGATATAATATTCATTGCGAAGTGTCATGTATACCTCGTATTCACTTCAAAAGAATGTAAATGCGACTACTGCTTGCTAGGAAGTAGCGTTTGCAGATGTCTCCGCATCGAGGCCATAGAGTTCTAATGCTTCTCAAAACGCGATATCGCATCTCATTTCTAAGCTTCATGATAAGATATAATATTCATTGCGAAGTGTCATGCATACCTCGTATTCACTCCAAACGAATGTCAATGCGACACTTCCTTGCTAGGAAATAGCGTATTCAGATGTCTACGTATCGTAGCAATAGAGTTCTAATGCTACTTAAATCGCGATATCGCATCTCATTTATATGTTTCGTGATAAGATATAATATTCATCGCGAAGTGTCATGTATGTCTCGCATTCACTACAAAAGAATGAAAATGCGACACTTCCATGCTAGGAAATAGCGTCTGCAGATGTTTATGCGTCGAGGCAATAGAGATCTAATGCTTCTTAGATCGCGATATCGCATCTCATTTCGATGATTCATTATAAGATATAATATTCATTGCGAAGTGTCATGTATACCTCGTATACACATCAAAAGAATGTAAATGCGACTATTCCCTGCTAGGGCATAGCGTTTGCAGGTGCCTACGTATCGTAGCAATAGAGTTCTTATGCTTCTTAGATCGCGATATCGCATCTCATTTCTATGTTTCGTGATAAGTTATAATATTCATTCCGAAGTGTCATGTAAACCTCGAATTCACTTCAAAAGAATGTAAATGCGACTATTGCTTGCTAGGAAATAGCGTTTGCAGATGTCTACGTATCGTAGCAATAGAGTTCTAATGCTTCTCAAAACGCGATATCGCATCTTATTTCTATGTTTCCTGATAAGATATAATATTCATTGCGAAGTGTCATGTATACCTCGTATTCACATCAAAAGAATGTAAGTGCGACACTTCCATGCTAGGAAATAGCGTTAGCAGATATCTCCGCATCGAGGCCATAGAGTTCTAATGCTTCTTAAATTGCGATATCGCATCTCTCTTCTATGTTTCATGATGAGATATAATATTCATTGCGAAGTGTCATGTATACCTCGTGTTCACTACAAAAGAACGTAAATGTGACACTTCCATGCTAGGAAATAGCGTCTGCAGATGTCTACGCGTCGAGGCAATAGAGTTCTAATGGTTCTTAAAACGCGATATCGCATCTCAATTCTATGTCACATGAGAAGATATAATGTTCATTGCGAAGTGTCATGTATACCTCGTATTCACTTCAAAAGAATGTAAGTGCGACACTTCCATGCTAGGAAATAGCGTTTGCAGATATCTCCGCATCGAGGCCATAGAGTTCTAATGCTTCTCAATTTGCGATATCGCATCTCTCTTCTATGTTTAATGATAAGATATAATATTCATTGCGAAGTGTCATGTATACCTCGTGTTCACTACAAAAGAACGTAAATGCGACACTTCCATGTTAGGAAATAGCATTTGCAGATGTCTCCGCATCGAGGCCATAGAGTTTTAATCCTTCTTACAACGCCATATCGCATCTCTCTTCTGTGTTTCATGATAAGATATAATATTCATTGCGAAGTGTCATGTACACCTCGTATTCACTTCAAAAGAATGTAAATGAGACCATTGCTTGCTAGGAAATAGCGTTTGCAGATGTCTACGTATCGTAGCAATATAGTTCTAATGCTACTTAAATCGCGATATCGCATCTCATTTATATGTTTCGTGATAAGATATAATATTCATTGCGAAGTGTCATGTATACCTCGTATTCACTTCAAAAGAATGTAAGTGCGACACTTCCATGCTAGGAAATAGCGTTAGCAGATATCTCCGCATCGAGGCCATAGAGTTTTAATCCTTCTTACAACGCCATATCGCATCTCTCTTCTGTGTTTCATGATAAGATATAATATTCATTGCGAAGTGTCATGTACACCTCGTATTCACTTCAAAAGAATGTAAATGCGACCATTGCTTGCTAGGAAATAGCGTTTGCAGATGTCTACGTATCGTAGCAATATAGTTCTAATGCTACTTAAATCGCGATATCGCATCTCATTTATATGTTTCGTGATAAGATATAATATTCATTGCGAAGTGTCATGTATACCTCGTATTCACTTCAAAAGAATGTAAATGCGAATCTTCCTTGCTAGGAAATAGCGTTTGCAGATGTCTACGTATCGTAGCAATAGAGTTCTAATGCTTCTCAAAACGCGATATCGCATCTCATTTTTATGCATCATGATAAGATATAATATTCATTGCGAAGTGTCATGTATACCTCGTACTCACTTCAAAGGAATGTATGTGCGACACTTCCATGTTAGGAAATAGCGTTTGCAGATGTCTCCGCATCGAGGCCATAGAGTTTTAATCCTTCTTACAACGCCATATCGCATCTCTCTTCTGTGTTTCATGATAAGATATAATATTCATTGCGAAGTGTCATGTACACCTCGTATTCACTTCAAAAGAATGTAAATGAGACCATTGCTTGCTAGGAAATAGCGTTTGCAGATGTCTACGTATCGTAGCAATATAGCTCTAATGCTACTTAAATCGCGATATCGCATCTCATTTATATGTTTCGTGATAAGATATAATATTCATTGCGAAGTGTCATGTATACCTCGTATTCACTTCAAAAGAATGTAAGTGCGACACTTCCATGCTAGGAAATAGCGTTAGCAGATATCTCCGCATCGAGGCCATAGAGTTTTAATACTTCTTACAACGCCATATCGCATCTCTCTTCTGTGTTTCATGATAAGATGTAATATTCATTGCGAAGTGTCATGTACACCTCGTATTCACTCCAAAGAATGTAAATGCGACCATTGCTTGCTAGGAAATAGCGTTTGCAGATGTCTACGTATCGTAGCAATATAGTTCTAATGCTACTTAAATCGCGATATCGCATCTCATTTATATGTTTCGTGATAAGATATAATATTCATTGCGAAGTGTCATGTATACCTCGTATTCACTTCAAAAGAATGTAAATGCGAATCATCCTTGCTAGGAAATAGCGTTTGCAGATGTCTACGTATCGTAGCACTAGAGTTCTAATGCTTCTCAAAACGCGATATCGCATCTCATCTTTATGCATCATGATAAGATATAATATTCATTGCGAAGTGTCATGTATACCTCGTACTCACTTCAAAGGAATGTATGTGCGACACTTCCATGTTAGGAAATAGCGTTTGCAGATGTCTCCGCATCGAGGCCATAGAGTTTTAATCCTTCTTACAACGCCATATCGCATCTCTCTTCTGTGTTTCATGATAAGATATAATATTCATTGCGAAGTGTCATGTACACCTCGTATTCACTTCAAAAGAATGTAAGTGCGACCATTGCTTGCTAGGAAATAGCGTTTGCAGATGTCTACGTATCGTAGCAATATAGTTCTAATGCTACTTAAATCGCGATATCGCATCTCATTTATATGTTTCGTGATAAGATATAATATTCATTGCGAAGTGTCATGTATACCTCGTATTCACTTCAAAAGAATGTAAGTACGACACTTCCATGCTAGGAAATAGCGTTAGCAGATATCTCCGCATCGAGGACATAGAGTTCTAATGCTTCTTAAATTGCGATATCGCATCTCTCTTCTATGTTTCATGATGAGATATAATATTCATTGCGAAGTGTCATGTATACCTCGTATTCACTTCAAAAGAATGTAAGAGCGACACTTCCATGCTAGGAAATAGCGTTTGCAGATATCTCCGCATCGAGGCCATAGAGTTCTAATGCTTCTCAATTTGCGATATCGCATCTCTCTTCTATGTTTAATGATAAGATATAATATTCATTGCGAAGTGTCATGTATACCTCGTGTTCACTACAAAAGAACGTAAATGCGACACTTCCATGTTAGGAAATAGCGTTTGCAGATGTCTCCGCATCGAGGCCATAGAGTTTTAATGCTTCTTACAGCGCCATATCGCATCTCTCTTCTGTGTTTCATGATAAGATATAATATTCATTGCGAAGTGTCATGTATACTTCGCATTCACTACAAAAGAATGAAAATGCGACACTTCCGTGCTAGGAAATAGCGTCTGCAGATGTCCACGCGTCGAGGCAATAGAGTTCTAATGCTTCTTAGATCGCGACATAGAATCTCATTTCTATGTTTCATTATAAGATATAATATTCATTGCGAAGTGTCATGTATACCTCGTATTCACATCAAAAGAATGTAAATGCGACCATTCCTTGCTAGGGCATAGCGTTTGCAGATGCCTACGTATCGTAGCAATAGAGTTCTAATGCTGCTTAGATCGCTATATCGCATCACATTTCTATGTTTCGTGATAAGTTATAATATTCATTCCGAAGTGTCATGTATAACTCGAATTCACTTCAAAAGAATCTAGATGCGACATTTCCATGCTAGGAAATAGCCCTTGCAGATATCTCCGCATTGAGGCAATAGAGCCCTAATGCTTCTTAAAACGAGATGTCGCATTTCATTTCTATGTTTCGTGATAAGATATAATATTCATTGCGAAGTGTCATGCATACCTCCTATTCACTCCAAACGAATGTCAATGCGACACTTCCTTGCTAGGAAATAGCGTATTCAGATGTCTACGTATCGTAGCAATAGAGTTCTAATGCTACTTAAAACGCGATATCGCATCTCATTTATATGTTTCGTGATAAGATATAATATTCATCGCGAAGTGTCATGTATGTCTCGCATTCACTACAAAAGAATGAAAATGCGACACTTCCATGCTAGGAAATAGCGTCTGCAGATGTTTATGCGTCGAGGCAATAGAGATCTAATGCTTCTTAGATCGCGATATCGCATCTCATTTCGATGATTCATTATAAGATATAATATTCACTGCGAAGTGTCATGTATACCTCGTATACACATCAAAAGAATGTAAATGCGACTATTCCTTGCTAGGGCATAGCGTTTGCAGGTGCCTACGTATCGTAGCAATAGGGTTCTTATGCTTCTTAGATCGCGATATCGCATCTCATTTCTATGTTTCGTGATAAGTTATAATATTCATTCCGAAGTGTCATGTAAACCTCGAATTCACTTCAAAAGAATGTAAATAAGACTATTGCTTGCTAGGAAATAGCGTTTGCAGATGTCTACGTATCGTAGCAATAGAGTTCTAATGCTTCTCAAAACGCGATATCGCATCTTATTTCTATGTTTCCTGATAAGATATAATATTCATTGCGAAGTGTCATGTATACCTCGTATTCACTTCAAAAGAATGTAAGTGCGACACTTCCATGCTAGGAAATAGCGTTTGCTGATGTCTCCGCATCGATGCCATAGAGTTCTAATGCATTTTAAATTGCGATATCGCATCTCATTTCTATGTTTCATGATAAGATATAATGTTCATTGTGGAGACGTAGGTATACTTCGTATTCACTTCAAAGGAATGTAAATGCGACACTTCCTTGCTAGGAAATAGCTTTCGCACATGTCTACGTATCGTTGCAATAGAGTTCTAATGCTACTTAAAACGAGATGTCGCATCTCACTTCTATGTTTCATGATAAGATATAATATTCAGTTCGAAGTGTCATGTATATCTCGTATTCACTTCAAACGAATGTAAATGCGACACTTCCTTGCTAGGGTATAGCGTTTCCAGATGCCTACGTATCGTAGCAACAGGGTTCTAGTGCTTCTCAAAACGCGATATCGCATCTCAATTCTATGTTTCATGATAAGATATAATATTCAATGTGGAGACTTAGGTATACCTCGTACTCACTTCAAAAGAATGTAAATGCGACACTTCCATGCTAGGAAATAGCATTTGCAGATGTCTACGTATCGTTGCAATAGAGTTCTAATGCTACTTAAAACGAGATGTCGCATCTCACTTCTATGTTTCATGATAAGATATAATATTCAGTTCGAAGTGTCATGTATATCTCGTATTCACATCAGAAGAATGTAAGAGCGGCACTTTCCTTGCTAGGAAGTAGCGTATGCAGATGTCTACGTATCGTAGCAATAGAGTTCTAATACTTCTTAAAACGAGATGTCGCATTTCATTTCTATGTTTCGTGATAAGATATAATATTCATTGTGGAATGTTATGTATACCTCGTATTCACTTCAAAACAATGCAAATGCGACACTTCCTTGCTAGGAAATAACATTTGCAGATGTCTACGCTTCGTAGCAATAGAATTCTGGTGCTTCTTAAATCGCGATATCGCATCTCACTTCTATGTTTCGAGATAAGATATAATATTCATTGCGAAGTGTCATGTATACCTCGTATTAACTTCAAAAGAATGTAAATGCGGCATTTCCATGCTAGGAACTAGCGCTTGCAGATGTCTACGTATCGTAGCAATAGAGTTCTAAAGCTTCTTAAAACGCGATATCGCATCTCACTGCTATGTTTCATGATAAGATATAATATTCATTATGGAGTGTTATGTATATCTCTTATTCACTTCAAAAGTATGTAAATGCGACACTTCCATGCTAGGAAATAGCGTTTGCAGATGTCTACGTATCGCAGCAATAGAGTTCTAATGCTTCCTAAAACGCGATATCGCATCTCACTTCTATGTTTCATGATAAGATATAATTTTCATTGCGAAGTGTCATGTATACCTCGTATTCACTTCAAAAGAACGTAAATGCGACACTTCCCGGCAAGGAATTAGCGTTTGCAGATGTCTACGTATCGTCGCAATAGAGTTCTAATGCTTCTTAAAACGCGATATCGCATCTCACTGCTATGTTCCATGATAAGATATAATATTCATTGCGAAGTATCATGTATACCTCGTATTTAATTCAAAGGAATGTAAATGCGACACTTCCTTGCTAGGAAATAGCGTTTGCAGATGTCTACGTATCGAAGCAAAGGAGTTCTAATGCTTCTTATATCGTCATACCGCTTCTGATATCTACGTTTCTTGATAAGATATAATATTCATTGTGGAGTGTTATGTATACCTCGTATTCACTTTAAAAGAATGTAAATGCGACACTTCCTTGCTAGCAAGTAGCGTTTGCAGATGTCTACGTATCGAAGAAATAGAGTTCTAAAGCTTGCTAATTCGCGATATCGCATCCCATTTCTATGTTTCGTGATAATATATAATATTCGTTGCGGAGTGTCATGTATACCTCGCATACACTTCAAATGAATGTAAATGCGGAAGTTCCTTGCTAGGAAATAGCGTCTGCATATATCTACGTATCGAAGCAAAGGATTTCTAAAGTTTCTTAAATCGTGATATCGCATCTCATTTCTATGTTTTATGATAAGATATAATATTCATTGTGCAGTGTTATGTATACCTCGTATTCACTTCAAAAGAATGTAAATGCGACACTTCCTTGCTAGGAAATAGCGTTTGCAGATGTCTACGGATACAAGCAATAGAGTTCTAAACTTGTTAATTCGCGATATCGCATCTCATTTCTGTGTTTCATGATAAGATATAATATTCATTGCGTAGTGTCATGTGTACCTCGCATGCACTTCAAATGAATGTAAATGCGACACTTCTTTCCAAGGAAATAGCGTTTGCAGATGTCTACGTATCGAAGCAATAGAATTCTAGTGCTTCATAAATCGCCATATCGCATCCCATTTCTATGTTTCATAATAAGAAGTAATATTCATTGCGAAGTGTCATGTATACCTCGTATTCCTTTCAAAAGAATGTAAATGCGACACTTGCTTGCGAGGAAGTAACGTTTATAGATGTCTACGTATCGAAGCAAGAGAGTTCTAATGCTTCCCAAAACGCGATACCGCTTCTCATACCTATGTTTCAAGATAAGATATAATATTCATTGCGAAGTGTCATGTATACCTCGTATTCACTTCAAAAGAACGTTAATGCGATACATCTTTGATAGGAAATAGCGTTTCCAGATGTCTACGTATCGAAACAATAGAGTTCTAATGCTTCTTCAAACGAGCTTTCGCATCTCCTTTCTATGATTCATGATAAGATGTAATATTCATTGCGAAATGTCTTGCATACCTCGCATTCACATCAACCAAATGTAAATGCGCAACTTCCTTTCTAGGAAATAGCGTTTCCAGATGTCTACGTATCGAAACTCTTGATTTCTAATGCTTCTTAAAACGCGATATCGCATCTCATTTCTATGTTTCATGGTAAGATATACTATTCAATGCGAAGTGTTATGTATACCTTGTATACATTTCAAGGGAATGTAAATGCGACGCTTCCTTGCTAGGAAATAGCGTTTCCAGATGTCTACGTATCGAAACACTTGATTTCTAATGCTTCTTAAGATGCAATATCGCTCCCAATTTCTACGTTTCATGATGAGATGTAATATTCATTGCGAAGTGTCATGTATACCTCGTATTCACTTAAAAAGAATGTAAATTCAACACTTCCTTGCTAGTAAATAGCGTTTGCAGATGTCTGCGTATCGTAGCAATAGATTTCTAATGCTTCCCCAAACGCGATATCGCATCTCATTTATATGTTTCATGATAAGATATAATATTCATTGCGAACTTTCATATATGCCTCGCATTCGCTTCAAATGAATGTAAATGCGACACTTCCTTCCTAGGAAATAGCGTTTGCAGATGTCTACGTATCGAAGCAATAGGGTTCTAATGCTTCTTAAGTCGCGATATCGCATCTCATTTCTATGTTTCATGATAAGATATAATATTCATTGCGAAGTGTCATGTATACCTCGTATTCACTTCAAAAGAACGTAAATGCGATACATCTTTGATAGGAAATAGCGTTTCCAGATGTCTACGTATCGAAACACTTGATTTTTACTGCTTCTTAAAATGCGATATCGCATCTCATTTCTATGTTTCACGATAAGATATAATATTCACTGTGCAGTGTTATGTATACCTCGTATTCACTTCAAAAGAATGTAAATGCGACACTTCCTTGCTAGGAAGTAGCGTTTGCAGATGTCTACGTATCGAAGCAAAGGAGTTCTAATGCTTCTTATATCGTCATACCGCTTCTGATATCTACGTTTCTTGATAAGATATAATATTCATTGTGGAGTGTCATGTATACCTCGTATTCCTTTCAAAAGAATGTAAATGCGACACTTGCTTGCGAGGAAGTAACGTTTATAGATGTCTACGTATCGAAGCAAGGGAGTTCTAATGCTTCCCAAAACGCGATACCGCTTCTCATTTCTATGTTTCATGATAAGATATAATATTCACTGTGCAGTGTTATGTATACCTCGTATTCACTTCAAAAGAATGTAAATGCGACACCTCCTTGCTAGGAAATAGCGTTTGCAGATGTCTACCTATCGAAGCAATAGACTTTTAATGCTTCTTAAATCGCGATATCGCATCTCATTTCAATGTTTCATGATAAGATATAATATTCGTTGTGCAGTGTTATGTATACCTCCCATACACTTCAAATGAATGTAAATGCGACACTTCCTTGCTAGGAAATAGCGTTTGCAGATGTTAACGTATCGAAGCAATAGAGTTCTAATGCTTCTTATATCGTCATACCGCTTCTGATATCTACGTTTCTTGATGAGATATAATATTCATTGTGGAGTGTTATGTATACCTCGTATTCACTTCAAAAGAATGTAAATGCGACACTTCCTTGCTAGGAAATAGCGTTTGCAGATGTCTACGTATCGAAGCAAGGGAGGTCTAATGCTTCTTATATCGTCATACCGCTTCTGATATCTACGTTTCACGATAAGGTATAATATTCAATGTGGAGTGTTATGTATACCTCGTATTCCTTTCAAAAGAATGTACATGCGACACTTCCTTCCTAGGAAGTAGCGTTTGCAGATGTCTACGTATCGTAGCATTAGGGTCGTAATGCTTCTCAGAACGCGATGTCGCTACTCATTACTATGTTTCATGATAATATATAATATTCATTGTGGAGTGTTATGCATACCTTGTATTCACTTCAAATGAATTTAAATGCGACACTTCCTTGCTAGGAAATAGCCATTGCAGATTTCTACGTATCGAAGCAATAGAGTTCGAATGCTTCTTAAAACGAGATACCGCATCTCATTTCTATGTTTCATGATAAGATATAATATTCAATGTGCAGTGTTATGTATACCTCGTATTCACTTCAAAAGAATGTAAATGCGACAATACCTTGCTAGAAAATAGCAATTGCAGATGTCTACGTATCGTAGCAATAGTGTTCTAATGCCTTTTAAATTGCGATATGGCATCTCATATATATGTTTCATGATAAGATATAATATTTATTGTGGAGTGTTATGTATACCCCGTATCCACATCAAAAGAATGTAAATGCCACACTTCCTAGCTAGGAAATAGCGTTTGCAGGTGTCTACGCATCGTAGCAATAGAGTTCTAATGCTTCTCAGAACGCGATATCGCATCTCCTTTCTATGTTTCAACATAAGATACAATATTCATTGCGAAGTGTCATGTATACCTCGTATTCACTCCAAAAGAATGTAAATGCGGCACTTCCATGCGGGGAAATAGCGTTTGCAGATGTCTATGTATCGTAGCAATAGAGCTCGAATGCTTTTTAAATCTGCGATGTCGCATCCTATTTGTATGTTTCATTATAAGATATAATATTCATTGTGGAGTGTTATGTATACCTCGTATTCACTTCAAATGAATGTAAATGCGACACTTCCTTCCTAGGAAATAGCGTTTCCAGATGTCTACGTATCGAAGCAATAGAGTTCCAATGCTTCTTAAAACGAGATACCGCATCTCATTTCTATGTTTCATGATAAGATATAATATTCAATGTGCAGTGTTATGTATACCTCGTATTCACTTCAAAAGAATGTAAATGCGACAATACCTTGCTAGAAAATAGCAATTGCAGATGTCTACGTATCGTAGCATTAGTGATCTAATGCCTTTTAAATTGCGATATGGCATCTCATATATATGTTTCATGATAAGATATAATATTTATTGTGGAGTGTTATGTATACCTCGTATTCACTTCAAAAGAATGTAAATGCGACACTTCCTTGCTAGAAAGTAGCGTTTGCAAATGTCTCCGTATCGTAGCAATGGAGCTCTAATGCTTCTCAATACGAGATGTCGCATCTCATCTCTATGTTTAATGATAAGACATAATATTCATTGCGAAGTGGCATGTATACTTCGCATTCACATCAGAAGAATGCAAATGCTGCACTTCCGCGCTAGGAGAAGGCATTTGCAGATGTCTACGTATCGTAGCAATAGAGTTCTAATGCTTCTTAAAACGCGATATCGCATCTCATTTCTATGTCTCATGATTAAGTATATTTTTCATTGCGAAGTGGTATGTATTCCTCTTATTCACTTCTAAGGAATGTAAATGAGACACATCCTTGCTAGGAAATAGCGTTTGCAGATGTCTACGTATCGAAGCAAAGGTGTTCTAATGCATCTTAGAACACGATATCGCTTCTCACTTCAATGTTTCATGATAAGGTGTAATAATCATTGCGAAGTGCCATGTATACCTCGTATTCACTTCAAAAAAATGTAAGTGCGACACTTCCTTCCTTGGAAATAGCGTTTGCAAATGTCTACGTATCGAACCAGTAGACATCTAATGCTTCATAAATCGCCATATCGCATCTCATTTCTATGTTTCATGATAAGATATGATATTCATTGTGCAGTGTTATGTATACCTCGTATTCGCCTCAAAAGAATGTAATTGCGACACTTCCTTGCTAGGAAATAGCGTTTGCAGATGTCTACGTATCCAAGCAATAGATTTCTAAAGCTTGCTAATTCGCGATATCGCATCTCATATCTATGTTTCATGATAATATATAATATTCATTGCGAAGTGTCATGTATACCTCACATACACTTCAAATGAATGTGAATGCGACAGTTCCCTGCAAGGAAATAGGGTTTGCAGATATCTACGTACGGAAGCAATAGAGTTCTAAAGTTTCTTAAATCGCGATATCGCATCTCATTTCTACGTTTCATGATAAGATACAATATTCATTGTGCAGTATTATGAATGCCTCGTATTCACTCCAAAAGAATGTAAATGCGACACTTCCTTGCTAGGAAGTAGCGTTTGCAGATGTCTCCGTATCGTAGCAATAGAGCTCTAATGCTTCTCAATACGAGATGTCGCATCTCATCTCTATGTCTAATGATAAGATATAATATTCATTGCGAAGTGGCATGTATACTTCGCATTCACTTCAGAAGAATGCAAATGCTGCACTTCCGCGCTAGGAGAAGGCGTTTGCAGATGTCTAGGTATCGTAGCAATAGAGTTCTAATACTTCTTAAAACGAGGTATCGCATCGCATTTCTATGTTTCATGTTAAGATATAATATTAATTGCGAACTGTCATGTATACCTCGCATACACTTCAAATGAATGTAAATGCGACACTTCCTTGGTACGAAATAGCGTCTGCAGATGTCTACGCATCGTAGCCATAGAGTTCTAACGCTTCTTAAAACGCGATATCGCATCTCAATTCCATGTTTCATGATAAGATACAATATTCATTGCGAAGAGTCACTTATTCCTCGCCAGCACTTTAAATGAATGTAAATGCGACACTTCCTTGCTAGGAAATAACGCTTCCAGATGTCTACGTATCGTAGCAATAGAGTTCTATCGCTACTTAAAACGCGATATCGCATGTAATTATCATGTTTCATGAGAAGTTATAACATTCATTGCGAAGTGTCATGTATACCTTGTATTCACTTCAAAAGAATGTAAATGCGACACTTCCTTCCAAGGTAGTAGCATTTGCAGATGTCTACGAATCGAAGCAATAGAGATCAAATGCTTCTTAAATAGCGATACCGCATCTCATTTCCATGTTTCATGATAAGATATAATATTCAATGTGCAGTGTTATGTATACCTCGTATACACTTCAAAGGAATGAAAATGCGATACTTCCTTGCCAGGAAACATCGTTTACTGATGTCTACGTATCGAAGCAATAGAGTTCTAATGCTACATAAAACGATATGTCGCATCTCATTTCTATATTTCGCGATAAGACATAATATTCATTGCGAAGTGTCATATATACCTCTTATTCACTTCAAAAGAATGTAAATGAGACACTTCCTTGCTAAGAAGTAGCGCTTGCAGATGTCTGCGTATCGAAACAATAGAGTTCTAATGCTTCTTAGAATGAGATATCGCATCACATTCCTATATTTCATGATAAGAATAAAGATAATGTAAATGCGACATTTCCTTGCTAGGAAGTAGCGTTTGCAGATGTCTACGTATCGAAGCAATAGAGATCTAGTGCTTTTTAAATCGCCATATCGCATCTCATTTCTATATTTCATGATAAGATGTAATATTCATTGTGCAGTGTCATGTATACCTCGTATTCCTTTCAAAAGAGTCTAAATGCGACACTTCCTTGCTACGATGTAGCGTTTGCAGATGTCTTCGTATCGAAGCAATAGAGTTCTAATGCTTCTTAAATCGCCTTATTGCTTCTCATTTCTATGTCTCATGATTAAATATATTTTTCATTGCGAAGTGGTATTATTCACTTCTAAGGAATGTAACCGAGACAATTCCTTGCTAGGAAATAACGCTTCCAGATGTCAACGTATAGTAGCTATAGAGTTCTAACGCTTCTTAAAATGCGATATCGCATGTCATTTCCATGTTTCATGATAAGTTATAACATTCAATGCGAAGTGTCATGTATGCCTTGTATTCACTTCAAAAGAATGTAAATGCGACACTTACTTCCTAGGAAATAGCGTTTGCAGATGTCTACGAATCGAGGCAATAAAGTTCTAATGCATCTTAAACCGCGATATCGCATCTCATTTCTATGTTTCACAATAAGATATAATATTCATTGTGGAGTGTCATGTATATCTCGTATTCACCTTAAAAGTATGTAAATGTGACACTTCCCTGATAGGAAATAGCGATGGCAGATGTCAACGTATCGAAGCAACAGTGTTCTAATGCTTCATAAAACGAGATATCGCATCTCATTTCTACGTTTTATGATAAGATGTAATATACATTGTGGAGTCTTATGTATACCTCATATTCACTTCAAAAGAAAGTAAATGCGACACTTCCTTGCTAGGAACTAGCGTTTGCATACGTCTACGTATCGAAGCAAGAGGGTTCTAATGCTTCTTCAAACGCGATATCGCTTCTCATTTCTATGTTTCATGGTAGGATATAATATTCATTGTGGAGTGTTATGTATACCTCGTATTCACTTCAAAAAAATGTAAACGCGAACACTTCCATGCTAGGAAATAGCGTTTGTAGAAATCTACGTATAATAGCAATAGACTTCTAATGCTTCTTAAAACGCGAGAGCGCATCTCATTTCTAAGTTTCACGATAAGACATAATATTCATAGTGGAGTGTTGTGTACACCTCGTATTCACCTCAAAAGAATATAAATTTGAAACTTCCTTGTTAGGAAGTAGCGTTTGCAAATATCTACGAATCGAGGCAATAGAGTTCTAATGCATCTTAAACCGCGATATCGCATCTCATTTCTATGTTTCACAATAAGATATAATACTCATTGTGGAGTGTCATGTATACCTCGTATTCACCTTAAAAGAATGTAAATGTGACACTTCCCTGCTAGGAAATAGCGATGGCAGATGTCAATGTATCGAAGCAACAGTGTTCTAATGCTTCATAAAACGAGATATCGCATCTCATTTCTAAGTTTTATGACAAGATGTAATATACATTGTGGAGTGTTATGTATAAGTCGTATTCCTTTCAAAAGAATGTAAATGCGACACTTCCTTTCTAGGAAATTAAGTTACCAGATGTGTACGTACCGAAGCAATAGAGTTCTAATGCTTCTTAAAACGCGATATCGCATCTCATATCTGTGTTTCGTGATATGATATAATATTCATTGTGGAGTGTTATGTATACCTCGCATTCACCTCAAAAGAATGTAAATGCGACACTTCCTTGCTAGGAAATAGCGTTTGCAGATAACTACGTATCGAAGCAATAGTGTTCTAATGCTTCTTATAACGCGATACCGCATCTCATTTCTATGTTTCATGATAAGATATAATATTCATTGTGCAGTGTTATGTATACCTCGTATTCACTTCAAAAGAATGTAAACGCGACACTTCGTTGCCAGGAAATAGCGTTTGCAGATGTCAACGTATCGTACCATTAGGGTTCTAATGCTTCTCAAAGCGCTATATCGCTACTCATTATCATGTTTCATTATAATATATAATATTCATTGTGGGGTGTTATGTATACCTCGTATTCACTTCAAAAGAATGTAAACGCGACACTTTCTTCCTAGGAAATAGCGTTTGCAGATGTCTACGCATCGTAGGAATAGAGTTCTAACGCTTCTTGAAACGCAATATCGCATCACAGATCTATGTTTCATGATAAGATGAAATATTCAGTGCGATGTGTCACGTATACCTCGCAAACATTTCCAATGAATGTAAATGCGACACTTAATTGTTTAAAAAATAGCGTTTGCAGATGTCTAAGTATCGAAGCAATGAAGTTCTAATGCTTGTTAAGACGAGATATCGCTTCTCATTTCTATGTTTCATGATAAGATATAATATTCATTGCGAAATGTTATGTATACCTCGTATTCACTTCAAAAGAATGTAACTGCGACACTTCCTTGCTAGGAAGTTACGTTTCCAGATGTCTACGTATCGAAGCAGTATAGT
Source organism: Xylocopa sonorina (assembly GCF_050948175.1). Lineage (NCBI taxonomy): Eukaryota > Metazoa > Arthropoda > Insecta > Hymenoptera > Apidae > Xylocopa > Xylocopa sonorina. The sequence goes on from NW_027490173.1 coordinate 309,461, forward strand.
TCTAATGCTTGTTCAAACGGGATATCGCATCTCATTTCCATGTTTCATGATGAGATATAACATTAATTGCGAAGTGTCATGTATACCTCGTATTCACTTCAAAAGAATTTAAATGCAACTATTCCTTGCCATGAAATAGCGTTTGCAGATGTCTACGTGTCGTAGCAATAGACTTCTTATGCTGCTTTAATCGCGATATCGCATCTCATTTCTATGTTTCGTGATAAGTTATAATAGTCATTGCGAAATGTCGCGTATACCTCGTATTCACTTCAAAAGAAAGTAAATGCGACACATCCAAGCTAGGAAATAGCGTTTGCTTATGTCTACCTACCGTAGCAACGGAGTTCTAATACTGCTTAAAATGCGATATCGCATCTCACTTCTATGTTTCTTGATAAGGTATTATATTCATTGCGAAGTGTCACGTACAACTCCTATTCACTTCAAAAGAATGTAAATGCGACACTTACTTGCTAGGAAATAGCGCTTGCAGAGGTCTACGTATCGTAGCAATAGAGTTCTAGCGCTTCTTAAAACGCGATATCGCAACTCATTTCTATGTTTCATGATATGATATAATATTCATTGCGAAGTTTCACTTATACCTCGTATTCACTTCAAAAGAATGTAAATGCGACACTTCCTTGCTAGGAAAAAGCGTCTCCAAATATCTACGCATCGTAGCAATAGATTTCTAATGCTTCTTTAAACGGGATATCGCATCTCATTCCTATGTTTCATGACAAGATATAATATTCATTGCGAACTGTCATGTGTTCCTCGTATTCACTTCAAAAGAATGTAAATGCGACACTTCCTTGCTAGGAAGTAGCGTTTGCAGGTGTCTACGTATCGTACCAATAGAGATCTAATGCATCTTAAAACGAGATGTCGCATCTCGTTTCTCTGTTTCATGATAAATGCGACACTTCCTCTCTAGGAAATAGCGTTCTCAGATGTCTACGTATCGAAGTAATAGAATTCTAATGCTTCTCAAAACGCGATATCGCATCTCATTTCTTTGCTTCATGAGAAGAGATAATATTCTTTGCGAAGTGTCATGTATACCTCGTATTCACTCCAAACGAATGTAAATGCGATACTTCCTTGCTAGGAAATAGCGTATTCAGATGTCTACGTATCGTAGCAATAAGTTTCTAATGCTTTTTAAAACGCGATATCGCATCTCATTTCTATGTTTCATGATAAGATATAATCTTCATTGCGAAGTGTCATGTATACCTCGTCTACACTTCAAAAGAATGTTAATGCTACACATGCTGGCTAAGAAATAGCGTTTCCGGATGTCTACCTATCGAAGTAATAAAGTTCTAATGCTTCTTAGAACGCGATATCGCATCTCATTTCTATTTTTCATGATAAGATATAATATTCATTGCGAAGTGTCATGTATTCTCGTCTACAGGTCAAAGAATGTAGGGGTAGAGGTCCTTCTCACACCCGAGAACCATCCTGTTTGTCTCCATGGACTATGGCAGCGGTCTTATCGTTGCAGAGCTCTGGATCCTATCCTTCGGGCTTCAGTGTCTCTTCTTGCTCACTTCCCGACTCCTCCACCGTCGAGCCTGTCACGCTACCTCGGCGCACAGCCCTTCCGCGAACCTGCGGTCTTATTATCCGCCGAAGAGGCGTCTTATGGGTCGCCTTTTCCATCAGCTCGCCAGTCTAATCCGTAGAACGGAGAGAGAGAAACGAACGGATGGGGGGGGGGGGGGAAGGTTCTACCATCGAGTATTTTACGCTCCTCGCAAATACAGCTATCGCGATGGTCCGTGTCGCGCTTCTCGCATGGGTGGTGATCTGCGAGCTAGTCTAACCGAAGCAGGGGGGGGGGGTGAGCGAGCCTTGTGACTTCACCACGTCACAGTACATACAAATTTGCGATTAAGTAGCTATGTGTTCAAATTCAATTCCGAATAATGCACTAAAAAGCATCCCAGATAACAAACGGCAAGATTGTAGCGACACCATGCCGGCACTATATTGCCACTTGCGAGGAGTGTCAACTGATTCGTAGTCATCTGTGACCGGATTCGTTGACTAAAATGCCAGAACGTTTTACCAGCACGTTCTAGACAAGCGAATCGCGCAGAACCAGCACCATGGTGACACGCGTATCATCGCTCCATTCATGAATCTCCTCAGCAATGACGCAGGATCACATTTGGCAATGGGGAACCTGTGCTTTCATACAAATTAGAACCGTTAGATGTCAGTAGATGTTCAGCATATGAGTATTGATAGATATTTTGATGGTCGTTTTCCTATATTTATAGTTATTGAGCCAGTCGTATATATTTCTTTCAATCCATCATAGACTAAAAATATTATTTATAAAAAAAATATTACTTATAAAATAAAAATTCATGCTGTTGCGTCCCTAACTTCGCCTTGTGTAATTTTTGAAATAACATGCTGCCATCGTATTTAATGTAACCCTCAATTGCATGAATTTGTAACAATAAATTGAAGAAAATATATATAAAATAAGTGTATATATTTTTATCACAAAGTAATTATCGACTTTATGGAAAAAATCGCCCTATCGAGCTAGTTTATAGAAAATAATAAAATCGAGTTCTTATATCTTTGTTTTGTGCCGGTGTATCTATATTGGAATCAAAATAAATAAAATGCACAGTTTAGTCATTTTTCATATTTGCTTATAATTTTTATGGAAACAGCTTCCCCATTAGTAAATGTCAGCCTACGCCACAACCACGCGTGTAGCTATGGTGAGCTGATAATGTCATTGTCACGGCCGTGCAGCCCGTGTGTTATATCTCGGTGCTTTAATAGTGCCGTGATACGAATGCCGCCCCAGTACTAACAGTATGCCATTTCGAAAGCTGAGTAGGAGCACTTTGTTAGCACAGTTCTGTCACGGAATTCGTTCCATCCGTTGTCATTGGCGTGCCAATCGCTGGCTGTTTGGGATATTGTAGTGCATGAGGCAGACTTGTTCCTTATCATCGTCAAGGAGATGGATTTTCACTCCCCCCTTTTTGAATTTTTTACATTATTGTTTGGAATTTTTGCCGTTTCTGTATCTCTATGACCGCATTGTGGATTCAACTTATGTACGATCTTTTTGGTCTTCATCTTTTATTACATGTAATATTATATATCTGATGCACGTTTGTTATGTAATGCTCCGATTTGTAAGCCTCAGATACTTTTATTCTTTGGTAAAGCAACTTATTCGATTAATATATATTTATTAGACATAGATATAAACAATTGGAAAAATGTTATTAAAACGCTATTAAATATGTTGTTGCAATTATATATTTAAGGTCTGAAGATGTAGATGCAATCAATGTCCGATATTTTACGTGATCCAATCGACGTATCAAGTGAGGCTATGAAATATAAAAATCTTTTACTATTCTTCGACCCCTTTACATGTTACATGAATGATAAGTTCTGCAAGACAAGAAGCCTGAATTAGTGAGATATCTAGGAACATAAGTAATTTCTAAGTAACACATCTTTTCTCTTTGAAATATTTGCCTTTGCATAGAATAGAACGTATAGATATAATTGCCTGTTTTGTACCCATTTCGGACCAATTCTATTGTAGCCTTTGAGCAGAAGTAATATTGATTATACTTGATTTTTGCAATAGTTCTTTGATTAACAGATTTTATTAACCTAGAATCATCATTTGACGGATGTATCAATCTACCTTGTAGCTCCATCAGTTTCTTTTTCTGCTCGCTACTTTCCATTTTCAGTTCCGTATACTTATCCTTTATCACCATCATATATGTTGCGTAAAATTACAATAACTTTTTGTCCTCAAATTTTGCGGATATTTCAATTAAATTTGCTTTGATTAAATAAACGGAAATTAAAAAACAGTGGCACGTACCATTTCTTGGAAACGTTGTATCGTAATTTGCATCTGACTGTTTTAAAAGGCACGCACCTTATTTAACGTTTGCAATGATTCGGTTAGCGAAGTAAAGTAATATTCTACTTTCGAAATAGTTGGCTCTTGTAATTCTAAGGCAAATATATTCATCTGTCGACATCGTAAACATTGTCTTTTGGCAAAATTCCAGAAAAACAAATATACTATAAGTAAAATAATAAACATCATAATATTAAATTTAACTCTGTTCATCGTTGCCTTGTTGGTTTTTGCTAATATAAAATTGCATAGTACAAAGGGGCCATCCGTTGATGAAAATAGTTTTTTTGTAAGTGGAGTTATGTTGGACATATGAAGGTTACCTTCATTTTTTAAAATGAATTGGTATGTCCATTCTTCCGTAATACGATAGAGCATTTTAAAGCAAGTTTAACGATCTGTAACATGAAGGCATTGAAGGTTACAAAAAGTAAAGAAAGGCGATAATACTCATGGTTTTGATAGTAAATGAAACATACGTATTGTAAACAGTGGTGGAAGGCGTAATACTTACCGTTTACTTCACTGTGAATAAACACTTTTCGAAGGGCATTTCAATAGTTTGCAGCATAAGTTAAACATGATAAGATTAGTATTGAAAAATCGGTTCGAATACGTTTGGTTAGGCTGTTCTTTGTGTCGTTCATTTTATAAGTACTGAGCTGCGAATTCCTGAGGACAGCTCACAAAATTGTTGAACTATGGAAGATTATCATTGTGAATTTGAATCAAAAGGTAATTAATTTCCATTAGATTGTAAACAGATCTCAATGTTTCATTTTAGATAGTAAGATTAAATACTCTTTACAAAACTACAAGAATGGATACATACCTTTCTGTTATTATTATTTCATAAAGAATTATAATTGCAATTATATAGTTCATTACGATAAAAAATATTTCTCAGAAAATTCTAAATATTAAATAAAAGAATCAAGTAAAACATTTTTAATAATTACGAATATGAAAAATACTTGAACATTCCAATAGAAAGATGTCTAAACAGGAGCTAGAAAAGTCAAACATTCAATTTCAATTCCAGAATTCATCTATAAGAGGTAAAATGTTACGAAAGCTTTAATTACAGTCTTTAATGCAAGCAGTTGGGCAGTATTTCATTTTTTAAGAAAATTGATGCAAGTCAACCATTTTGAAGTGGTCAGAATCTTTGTCGTTTGAGCAATAAGTGAATAACAAATAACTGCATAAATTCCAGGCTTAAAAACTTATGGATTAAATCCTATGCAGACTCGTTTATGAGCGAGTTACTAAATAATAATCCACACTAAGTAATCATTTTAAAACTTAAACGATTACAACTCGCGAACTTTCAAAGATATCAGAAGCGTGAAAAGTATGTGGTTTATCAAAAACTCTTCTAAAAGAACGGACGAAGCCAATAGAAATCTTTGTTGAAGTAAGCAAGTTCTAAAGTTCTAAGCAACGCGATGGCCCTTATCTGCCTATGTTTCATAGCAAGTAAGTTCTGAATTTCTATGAAATCCGATGGAATTCCTCACTACTAACGTTTCAAAGTAAGTTCTAAAATTCTCAGTTCTACGTTTAAAACTATGTGTGTTCTATATATCTATGTAAAGTGATGGTTCCTATTAGTTGTGACGGAAACCTATATATAGTAAGTCAGGGAAGCTCGAAGGGGTTAATTATCTAAATGCTTTAAAGTGTAAAACGTACTTTAATCTAAAGCGATCTATCGTTCCAAGGTATCCGCTCACGTACAACTTTTCTTGGACGCCAGCTGCTGAGAAAGTAGCAAAGGGATAGACTACACGACCCCGGGAACCCTGGGGCGGAACAACCCTTGAAATTTCGAAATGCTCCTCCTCTCGACTACGCCTAGCCAAGTACACAAACTCAGGTCGCGAGATACTGAAGTGACGGCATGTTTATTTATGGTCTCGACGTGGGTTTAACTAACAAGGGTTACGGGAAACTACGCAACACGCCGCGAATTACCGGGTATCATAACTCGCTTCACGATATAAGACAATATACAATATGCGACACAAGAAATGGGACGCTTTAGCGAATAAGCTCTCACGTTCTCTTCTTCAGGTTCCTTGAATTCGCTGGTGGTCCTCGGGTCTCCTGCATCCTCCTCGGGGCTCCTTGGTGGAGTGGGCTGTAGGCTTCGGTACTGTGCGAGTCCATCGATCAGTGGATTTCGGCGATTTCCTCTTCTCGCCCCTTTGGGTGTCCCTGAGGGAATCCTCCTGATCATTTAAATTGCGTAGCGCCTCGCGCGCCGCGCTCCTGTCACGTAAAATTGAGAGAAATGACTTAGAATGAAACGAGAGTGAATAACTGTTCACTCGACTCTTTATTTAACACAAGATATAAACTTTTATATTACCGTTTGTAGGGCAGAGTTTCAGGATGTACGCCGATGATAACTTTAAGACTACTGACCTAGACAATCCCTAGGTCTTTTATATGTTATGTTTTTCTGGAGTAGGGGTAGGACCTTAACCCTGCTCTTTGGAATTAGGGTATGATAATATAAACGGGATGCGTCAGGCGGGTGACTCTTGTTTGTTTCCTCTAGCGAGATTATGGGCGTGTTGGTATAGGCTATTTGAGAAGGGCCGCTGGACTTTTGACTTCTCTTTAGGGGGTTAAGGATGGTTGAGGACCTTCTCACATCCCAGAGCATTATAAAGCACAAAAGCAGATAAGCATAATGCGATGCATAGAGCTTTACAACCTTCTAACCTACTTTGAACTGTTTATATGAAATGCAATATTGAGGTGCATGAAGCATGACAAATTAAATGCTTCGGCACCTGGACATCTAGAAACGCTATCCCCGGGCAAGAAAGTGTACGGTTCACACTCAATTCATATGCAGAAGCAGATAAACATAACGCGATGCTATGAATATTACATCTTATCATGAAATATAGAAGTAAGATGCGCAGCCGCGTTTTACGAAGCATTAGAACTCTATTGCTTCTAAACCTTCAGATATAGAAACGATATTCCGTAGCAAGGAAGTGATCCATTTGAAGTGTAGAGGAGATATACATAACGCGTTGCATTGAAATTACATCTTATCATGTGACTTAGAATTGATATGCGATATCGCGTTTTATAAAGAGTTAGAAATCTATTGCTTCGATGCGTCGACATCTAGAAACGCAATTTCCTAACCAAGAAGTGTGGCATTTGCATTCCTCTGAAGTGTAGACGAGGTATACATAACACTTCGCAATGAATATTATATCTTATCATGAAACATAGATATGAGATGCAATATCTCGTTTTAAGAAGCATTTGAACTCTATTGCTTCGATACGTAGACATCTGCAAACGCTATTTCCTTGCAAGGAAGTGTCGCATTTACATTCATTTGAAGTGTAGACGAGGAATACATAACACTTCGCAAATCATATTATATCTTACCATGAAACATAGAAATGAGATGCAATATCGCGTTTTTAGAATCATAAGAACTCTATTGCTACGATACGTAGACATCTGCAAACGCTATTTCCTTGCAAGGAAGTGTCGCATTTACATTCATTTGAATCGTAGACGAGGAATGCATAACACTTCGCAATGAATATTATATCCTATCATGAAACATAGATATGAGATGCGATATCACGTTTTAAGAAGCATTTCAACTCTATTGCTTCGATACGTAGATATCTGCAAACGCTATTTCCTTGCAAGGATGTGTCGCATTTACATTCATTTGAAGTGTAGACGAGGAATACATGATACTTCGCAAATCACATTATATCTTATCACGAAACATAGAAATGAGATGCGATATAGCGTTTAAAGAAGCATTAGAACTCTATTGCTTCGATACGTAGACATCTGCAAACGCTACTTCCATGCAAGGAAGTGTCGCATTTACATTCATTTGAAGTGTAGACGAGGAATACATGATACTTCGCAAATCATATTATATCTTACCACGAAACATAGAAATGAGATGCGATATCGCGTTTTAAGAAGCATTTGAACCCTATTGCTTCGATACGTAGACATCAGCAAACGCTATTTCCTTGCAAGGAAGTGTCTCATTTACATTCATTTGAAGTGTAGACGAGGAATACATAACACTTCGCAAATCATATTATATCTTACCATGCTACATAGAAATGAGATGCTATATTGCGTTTTAAGAAGCATTAGAACTCTATTGCTACGATACGTAGACATCTGCAAACGCTATTTCCTTACAAGGAAGTGTCGCATTTACATTCATTTGAAGTATAGACGAGGAATACATGACACTTCGCAAATCATATTATATCTTACCATAAAACATAGAAATGAGATGCGATATCGCGTTCTAAGAAGCATCAGAAATCCATTGCTACGATACGTAGACATCTGCAAACGCTATTTCCTAAGAAGGAAGTGTCGCATTTACATTCATTTGAATCGTAGACGAGGAATGCACAACACTTCGCAATGAATATTATATTCTATCATGAAACATAGATATGAGATGCGATATCACGTTTTAAGAAGCATTTCAACTCTATTGCTTCGATACGTAGATACCTGCAAACGCTATTTCCTTGCAAGGATGTGTCGCATTTACATTCATTTGAAGTGTAGACGAGGAATACATGATACTTCGCAAATCACATTATATCTTATCACGAAACATAGAAATGAGATGCGATATCGCGTTTTAAGAAGCATTTGAACTCTATTGCTTCGATACGTAGACATCTGCAAACGCTATTTCTTTGCAAGGAAGTGTCGCATTTACATTCATTTGAAGTGTAGACGAGGAATACATGATACTTCGCAAATCATATTATATCTTACCATGAAACATAGAAATGTGATGCGATATCGCGTTTTAAGAAGCATTAGAACTCTATTGCTACGATACGTAGACATCTGCAAACGCTATTTCCTAGCGAGGAAGTGTCGCATTCATATTCATTTGAAGTGTAGACGATGAATGCATAACACTTCGCAAATCATATTATATCTTACCATGAAACATAGAAATGAGATGCAATGTCGCGTTTTGAGAATCATAAGAACTCTATTGCTACGATACGTAGACATCTGCGAACGCTATTTCCTTGCAAGGAAGTGTCGCATTTACATTCATTTGAAGTGTAGACGAGGAATACATGATACTTCGCAAATCATATTATATCTTACCATGAAACATAGAAATGAGATGCGATATCGCTTTTTTAGAAGCATTAGAACACTATTGCTACGATAGGTAGACATTTGCAAACGCTATTTCCTTGCAAGGAAGTGTCGCATTTACAATCATTTGAAGTGTAGACGAGGAATACATGACACTTCGCAAATCATATTATATCTTACCATGAAACATAGAAATGAGGTGCGATATCGCGTGTTAAGAAGCATCAGAAATCCATTGCTACGGTACGTAGAATTCTGCAAACGCTATTTCCTTGCAAGGAAGTGTCGCATTCACATTCATTTGAAGTGTAGACGAGGAATACATATCACTTCGCAAATCATATTATACCTTACCATGAAACATAGAAATGTGATGCGATATCGCGTTTTAAGAATCATAAGAACTCTATTACTACGATACGTAGACATCTGCAAACGCTATTTCCTTGCAAGGAAGTGTCACATTTACATTCATTTGAAGTGTAGACGAGGAATACATGATACTTCGCAAATCATATTATATCTTACCACGAAACATAGAAATGAGATGCGATATCGCGTTTTAAGAAGCATTTGAACCCTACTTCTTCGATACGTAGACATCTGCAAAAGCTATTTCCTTGCTAGGAAGTGTCGCATTTACATTCATTTGAAGTGTAGACGAGGAATACATAACACTTCGCAAATCATATTATATCTTACCATGAAACATAGAAATGAGATGCAATATCGCGTTTTTAGAATCATGAGAACTCTATTGCTACGATACGTAGACATCTGCAAACGCTATTTCCTTGCAAGGTAGTGTCGCATTTACATTCATTTGAATCGTAGACGAGGAATGCATAACACTTCGCAATGAATATTATACCTTACTATGAAACATAGAAATGAGATGCGATATCGCGTTTTAAGAATCATAAGAACTCTATTGCTACGATACGTAGACATCTGCAAGCGCTATTTCCTTGCAAGGAAGTGTCGCATTTACATTCATTTGAAGTGTAGACGAGGAATACATAACACTTCGCAAATCATATTATATCTTACCATGAAACATAGAAATGAGATGCGATATCGCGTTTTAAGAAGCATTAGAACTCTATTGCTACGATACGTAGACATCTGCAAACGCTATTTCCTAGCGAGGAAGTGTCGCATTCACATTCATTTGAAGTGTAGACGATGAATGCATAACACTTCGCAAATCATATTATATCTTACCATGAAACATAGAAATAAGATGCAATATGGCGTTTTAAGAATCATAAGAACTCTATTGCTACGATACGTAGACATCTGCAAACGCTATTTCCTTACAAGGAAGTGTCGCATTTACATTCATTTGAAGTATAGACGAGGAATACATGACACTTCGCAAATCATATTATATCTTACCATAAAACATAGAAATGAGATGCGATATCGCGTTCTAAGAAGCATCAGAAATCCATTGCTACGATACGTAGACATTTGCAAACGCTATTTCCTAAGAAGGAAGTGTCGCATTTACATTCATTTGAATCGTAGACGAGGAATGCACAACACTTCGCAATGAATATTATATTCTATGATGAAACATAGATATGAGATGCGATATCTCGTTTTAAGAAGCATTTCAACACTATTGCTTCGATACGTAGATATCTGCAAACGCTATTTCCTTGCAAGGATGTGTCGCATTTACATTCATTTGAAGTGTAGACGAGGAATACATGATACTTCGCAAATCACATTATATCTTATCACGAAACATAGAAATGAGATGCGATATCGCGTTTTAAGAAGCATTTGAACTCTGTTGCTTCGATACGTAGACATCTGCAAACGCTATTTCCTTGCAAGGAAGTGTCGCATTTACATTCATTTGAAGTGCAGACGAGGAATACATGATACTTCGCAAATCATATTATATCTTACCATGAAACATAGAAATGTGATGCGATATCGCGTTTTAAGAAGCATTAGAACTCTATTGCTACGATACGTAGACATCTGCAAACGCTATTTCCTAGCGAGGAAGTGTCGCATTCATATTCATTTGAAGTGTAGACGATGAATGCATAACACTTCGCAAATCATATTATATCTTACCATGAAACATAGAAATGAGATGCAATGTCGCGTTTTGAGAATCATAAGAACTCTATTGCTACGATACGTAGACATCTGCGAACGCTATTTCCTTGCAAGCAAGTGTCGCATTTACATTCATTTGAAGTGTAGACGAGGAATACATGATACTTCGCAAATCATATTATATCTTACCATGAAACATAGAAATGAGATGCGATATCGCTTTTTTAGAAGCATTAGAACACTATTGCTACGATAGGTAGACATTTGCAAACGCTATTTCCTTGCAAGGAAGTGTCGCATTTACAATCATTTGAAGTGTAGACGAGGAATACATGACACTTCGCAAATCATATTATATCTTACCATGAAACATAGAAATGAGGTGCGATATCGCGTGTTAAGAAGCATCAGAAATCCATTGCTACGGTACGTAGAATTCTGCAAACGCTATTTCCTTGCAAGGAAGTGTCGCATTCACATTCATTTGAAGTGTAGACGAGGAATACATATCACTTCGCAAATCATATTATACCTTACCATGAAACATAGAAATGTGATGCGATATCGCGTTTTAAGAATCATAAGAACTCTATTACTACGATACGTAGACATCTGCAAACGCTATTTCCTTGCAAGGAAGTGTCACATTTACATTCATTTGAAGTGTAGACGAGGAATACATGATACTTCGCAAATCATATTATATCTTACCACGAAACATAGAAATGAGATGCGATATCGCGTTTTAAGAAGCATTTGAACCCTACTTCTTCGATACGTAGACATCTGCAAAAGCTATTTCCTTGCTAGGAAGTGTCGCATTTACATTCATTTGAAGTGTAGACGAGGAATACATAACACTTCGCAAATCATATTATATCTTACCATGAAACATAGAAATGAGATGCAATATCGCGTTTTTAGAATCATAAGAACTCTATTGCTACGATACGTAGACATCTGCAAACGCTATTTCCTTGCAAGGTAGTGTCGCATTTACATTCATTTGAATCGTAGACGAGGAATGCATAACACTTCGCAATGAATATTATACCTTACCATGAAACATAGAAATGAGATGCGATATCGCGTTTTAAGAATCATAAGAACTCTATTGCTACGATACGTAGACATCTGCAAGCGCTATTTCCTTGCAAGGAAGTGTCGCATTTAGATTCATTTGAAGTGTAGACGAGGAATACATAACACTTCGCAAATCATATTATATCTTACCATGAAACATAGAAATGAGATGCGATATCGCGTTTTAAGAAGCATTAGAACTCTATTGCTACGATACGTAGACATCTGCAAACGCTATTTCCTAGCGAGGAAGTGTCGCATTCACATTCATTTGAAGTGTAGACGATGAATGCATAACACTTCGCAAATCATATTATATCTTACCATGAAACATAGAAATAAGATGCAATATGGCGTTTTAAGAATCATAAGAACTCTATTGCTACGATACGTAGACATCTGCAAACGCTATTTCCTTACAAGGAAGTGTCGCATTTACATTCATTTGAAGTATAGACGAGGAATACATGACACTTCGCAAATCATATTATATCTTACCATAAAACATAGAAATGAGATGCGATATCGCGTTCTAAGAAGCATCAGAAATCCATTGCTACGATACGTAGACATCTGCAAACGCTATTTCCTAAGAAGGAAGTGTCGCATTTACATTCATTTGAATCGTAGACGAGGAATGCACAACACTTCGCAATGAATATTATATTCTATGATGAAACATAGATATGAGATGCGATATCTCGTTTTAAGAAGCATTTCAACACTATTGCTTCGATACGTAGATATCTGCAAACGCTATTTCCTTGCAAGGATGTGTCGCATTTACATTCATTTGAAGTGTAGACGAGGAATACATGATACTTCGCAAATCACATTATATCTTATCACGAAACATAGAAATGAGATGCGATATCGCGTTTTAAGAAGCATTTGAACTCTGTTGCTTCGATACGTAGACATCTGCAAACGCTATTTCCTTGCAAGGAAGTGTCGCATTTACATTCATTTGAAGTGTAGACGAGGAATACATGATACTTCGCAAATCATATTATATCTTACCATGAAACATAGAAATGTGATGCGATATCGCGTTTTAAGAAGCATTAGAACTCTATTGCTACGATACGTAGACATCTGCAAACGCTATTTCCTAGCGAGGAAGTGTCGCATTCATATTCATTTGAAGTGTAGACGATGAATGCATAACACTTCGCAAATCATATTATATCTTACCATGAAACATAGAAATGAGATGCAATGTCGCGTTTTGAGAATCATAAGAACTCTATTGCTACGATACGTAGACATCTGCGAACGCTATTTCCTTGCAAGCAAGTGTCGCATTTACATTCATTTGAAGTGTAGACGAGGAATACATGATACTTCGCAAATCATATTATATCTTACCATGAAACATAGAAATGAGATGCGATATCGCTTTTTTAGAAGCATTAGAACACTATTGCTACGATAGGTAGACATTTGCAAACGCTATTTCCTTGCAAGGAAGTGTCGCATTTACAATCATTTGAAGTGTAGACGAGGAATACATGACACTTCGCAAATCATATTATATCTTACCATGAAACATAGAAATGAGGTGCGATATCGCGTGTTAAGAAGCATCAGAAATCCATTGCTACGGTACGTAGAATTCTGCAAACGCTATTTCCTTGCAAGGAAGTGTCGCATTCACATTCATTTGAAGTGTAGACGAGGAATACATATCACTTCGCAAATCATATTATACCTTACCATGAAACATAGAAATGTGATGCGATATCGCGTTTTAAGAATCATAAGAACTCTATTACTACGATACGTAGACATCTGCAAACGCTATTTCCTTGCAAGGAAGTGTCACATTTACATTCATTTGAAGTGTAGACGAGGAATACATGATACTTCGCAAATCATATTATATCTTACCACGAAACATAGAAATGAGATGCGATATCGCGTTTTAAGAAGCATTTGAACCCTACTTCTTCGATACGTAGACATCTGCAAAAGCTATTTCCTTGCTAGGAAGTGTCGCATTTACATTCATTTGAAGTGTAGACGAGGAATACATAACACTTCGCAAATCATATTATATCTTACCATGAAACATAGAAATGAGATGCAATATCGCGTTTTTAGAATCATAAGAACTCTATTGCTACGATACGTAGACATCTGCAAACGCTATTTCCTTGCAAGGTAGTGTCGCATTTACATTCATTTGAATCGTAGACGAGGAATGCATAACACTTCGCAATGAATATTATACCTTACCATGAAACATAGAAATGAGATGCGATATCGCGTTTTAAGAATCATAAGAACTCTATTGCTACGATACGTAGACATCTGCAAGCGCTATTTCCTTGCAAGGAAGTGTCGCATTTAGATTCATTTGAAGTGTAGACGAGGAATACATAACACTTCGCAAATCATATTATATCTTACCATGAAACATAGAAATGAGATGCGATATCGCGTTTTAAGAAGCATTAGAACTCTATTGCTACGATACGTAGACATCTGCAAACGCTATTTCCTAGCGAGGAAGTGTCGCATTCACATTCATTTGAAGTGTAGACGATGAATGCATAACACTTCGCAAATCATATTATATCTTACCATGAAACATAGAAATAAGATGCAATATGGCGTTTTAAGAATCATAAGAACTCTATTGCTACGATACGTAGACATCTGCAAACGCTATTTCCTTACAAGGAAGTGTCGCATTTACATTCATTTGAAGTATAGACGAGGAATACATGACACTTCGCAAATCATATTATATCTTACCATAAAACATAGAAATGAGATGCGATATCGCGTTCTAAGAAGCATCAGAAATCCATTCCTACGATACGTAGACATCTGCAAACGCTATTTCCTAAGAAGGAAGTGTCGCATTTACATTCATTTGAATCGTAGACGAGGAATGCACAACACTTCGCAATGAATATTATATTCTATCATGAAACATAGATATGAGATGCGATATCTCGTTTTAAGAAGCATTTCAACTCTATTGCTTCGATACGTAGATATCTGCAAACGCTATTTCCTTGCAAGGATGTGTCGCATTTACATTCATTTGAAGTGTAGACGAGGAATACATGATACTTCGCAAATCACATTATATCTTATCACGAAACATAGAAATGAGATGCGATATCGCGTTTTAAGAAGCATTTGAACTCTGTTGCTTCGATACGTAGACATCTGCAAACGCTATTTCCTTGCAAGGAAGTGTCGCATTTACATTCATTTGAAGTGTAGACGAGGAATACATGATACTTCGCAAATCATATTATATCTTACCATGAAACATAGAAATGTGATGCGATATCGCGTTTTAAGAAGCATTAGAACTCTATTGCTACGATACGTAGACATCTGCAAACGCTATTTCCTAGCGAGGAAGTGTCGCATTCATATTCATTTGAAGTGTAGACGATGAATGCATAACACTTCGCAAATCATATTATATCTTACCATGAAACATAGAAATGAGATGCAATGTCGCGTTTTGAGAATCATAAGAACTCTATTGCTACGATACGTAGACATCTGCGAACGCTATTTCCTTGCAAGCAAGTGTCGCATTTACATTCATTTGAAGTGTAGACGAGGAATACATGATACTTCGCAAATCATATTATATCTTACCATGAAACATAGAAATGAGATGCGATATCGCTTTTTTAGAAGCATTAGAACACTATTGCTACGATAGGTAGACATTTGCAAACGCTATTTCCTTGCAAGGAAGTGTCGCATTTACAATCATTTGAAGTGTAGACGAGGAATACATGACACTTCGCAAATCATATTATATCTTACCATGAAACATAGAAATGAGGTGCGATATCGCGTGTTAAGAAGCATCAGAAATCCATTGCTACGGTACGTAGACATCTGCAAACGCTATTTCCTTGCAAGGAAGTGTCGCATTTACATTCATTTGAATCGTAGACGAGGAATGCATAACACTTCGCAATGAATATTATATCTTATCATGAAACATAGGTATGAGATGCGATATCGCGTTTAAAGAAGCACTAGAACTCTATTGCTTCGATACGTAGACATCTGCAAACGCTATTTCCTTACAAGGAAGTGTCGCATTTACATTCATTTGAAGTATAGACGAGGAATACATGATACTTCGCAAATCATATTATATCTTACCACGAAACATAGAAATGAGATGCGATATCGCGTTTTAAGAAGCATTTGAAATCTATTGCTTCGATACGTAGACATCAGCAAACGCTATTTCCTTGCAAGGAAGTGTCTCATTTACATTCATTTGAAGTGTAGACGAGGAATACATAACACTTCGCAAATCATATTATATCTTACCATGAAACATAGAAATGAGATGCGATACCGCGTTTTAAGAAGTATTAGAACTCTATTGCTACGATACGTAGACATCTGCAAACGCTATTTCCTTACAAGGAAGAGTCGCATTTACATTCATTTGAAGTATAGACGAGGAATACATGACACTTCGCAAATCATATTATATCTTACCATAAAACATAGAAATGAGATGCGATATCGCGTTCTAAGAAGCATCAGAAATCCATTGCTACGATACGTAGACATCTGCAAACGCTATTTCCTAAGAAGGAAGTGTGGTATTCGCAATCTTTGCTATTGTAGACGAGGTATACATAATACTTCTCAGTGAATATTACATCATATCATTGAACATAGAAATGAGATGCGATATCGCGATTAGAGATACATTAGAAATCTATTGCTTCGATACGTACACAATCGGATACGTATTTCCTGGCAAGGAAGTGTCGCATTCACATTCATTTGTAGCGTAGACGAGGAACACATAACACTTCGCAAATCATATTATATCTTACCATGAAACATAGAAATGAGATGCAATGTCGCGTTTTGAGAATCATAAGAACTCTACTGCTACGATACGTAGACATCTGCAAACGCTATTTCCTTGCAAGTAAGTGTCGCATTTACATTCATTTGAATCGTAGACGAGGAATGCATAACACTTCGCAATGAATATTATATCCTATCATGAAACATAGATATGAGATGCGATATCTCGTTTTAAGAAGCATTTCAACTCTATTGCTTCGATACGTAGATATCTGCAAACGCTATTTCCTTGCAAGGAAGTGTCGCTTTTACATTCATTTGAATCGTAGACGAGGAATGCATAACACTTCGCAAATCATATTATATCTTGCCATGAGACATAGAAATGAGATGCGATATCGCGTTTTAAGAAGCTTTAGAACTCTATTGCAACGATACGTAGACATCTGCAAACGCTACTTCCTTGCAAGGAAGTGTCGCATTTACATTCATTTGAAGTGTAGACGAGGAATACATAACACTTCGCAAATCATATTATATGTTATCATGAAATATAGAAATGAGATGCGATATCGCGTTTTAAGTATCATAAGAAATCTATTGATATGATACGTAGACATCTGCAAACGCTATTTCCTAGCGAGGAAATGTCGCATTCACATTCATTTGAAGTGTGGACGAGGAATACATAACACTTCGTAAATCATATTATATCTTACAATGAAACATAGAAATGAGATGCAATATCGCGTTTTAAGAATCATAAGAACTCTATTGCTTCGATACGTAGACATCTGCAAACTCTATTTCCTTGCAAGGAAGTGTCGCATTTACATTCATTTGAAGTGTAGACGAGGAATACATGACACTTCGCAAATCGTATTATTTCTTACCATGAAACATAGAAATGAGATGCGATATCGCGTTTTAAGGATCATAAGAACTCTATTGCTACGATACGTAGACATCTGCAAACGCTATTTCCTTGCAAGGAAGTGTCGCATTTACATTCATTTGAAGTGTTGACGAGGAATACATAACACTTCGCAAATCATATTATATCTTACCATGAAACATAGAAATGAGATGCGATATCGCGTTTTAAGAAGCGTTAGAACTCTATTGCTACGAAACGTAGACATCTGCAAACGCTATTTCCTTGCAAGGAAGTGTCGCATTTACATTCATTTGAAGTGTAGACGAGGAATACATGACACTTCGCAAATCATATTATACCTTACCATGAAACATAGAAATGAGATGCGATATCGCGTTCTAAGAAGCATCAGAAATCCATTGCTACGATACGTAGACATCTGCAAACGCTATTTCCTTGCTAGGAAGTGTCGCATTAACATTCATTTGAAGTGTAGACGAGGAATATATGACACTTCGCAAATCATATTATATCTTACCATGAAACATAGAAATGAGATGCGATATCGCGTTTTAAGAAGCTTTAGAACTCTATTGCTTCGATACGTAGACATTTGCAAACGCTATTTTCTTGCAAGGAAGTGTCGCAATTACATTCATTTGAAGTGTAGACGAGGAATACATGACACTTCGCAAATCGTATTATATCTTACCATGAAACATAGAAATGAGATGCGATATCGCGTTCTAAGAAGCATCAGAAATCCATTGCTACGATACGTAGACATCTGCAAACGCTATTTCCTTGCGAGGAAGTGTCGCATTTACATTCATTTGATGTGTAGACGAGGAATACATAACACATCGCAAATCTTATTATACCTTACCATGAAGCATAGAAATGAAATGCGATATCGCGTTTTAAGGATCATAAGGACTCTATTGCTACGATACGTAGACATCTGCAAACTCTATTTCCTTGCAAGGAAGTGTCGCATTTACATTCATTTGAAGTGTAGACGAGGAATACATGACACTTCGCAAATCGTATTATTTCTTACCATGAAACATAGAAATGAGATGCGATATCGCGTTTTAAGGATCATAAGAACTCTATTGCTACGATACGTAGACATCTGCAAACGCTATTTCCTTGCAAGGAAGTGTCGCATTTACATTCATTTGAAGTGTTGACGAGGAATAAATAACACTTCGCAAATCATATTATATCTTACCATGAAACATAGAAATGAGATGCGATATCGCGTTTTAAGAAGCGTTAGAACTCTATTGCTACGAAACGTAGACATCTGCAAACGCTATTTCCTTGCAAGGAAGTGTCGCATTTACATTCATTTGAAGTGTAGACGAGGAATACATGACACTTCGCAAATCATATTATACCTTACCATGAAACATAGAAATGAGATGCGATATCGCGTTCTAAGAAGCATCAGAAATCCATTGCTACGATACGTAGACATCTGCAAACGCTATTTCCTTGCTAGGAAGTGTCGCATTAACATTCATTTGAAGTGTAGACGAGGAATATATGACACTTCGCAAATCATATTATATCTTACCATGAAACATAGAAATGAGATGCGATATCGCGTTTTAAGAAGCTTTAGAACTCTATTGCTTCGATACGTAGACATTTGCAAACGCTATTTCCTTGCAAGGAAGTGTCGCATTTACATTCATTTGAAGTGTAGACGAGGAATACATGACACTTCGCAAATCGTATTATATCTTACCATTAAACATAGAAATGAGATGCGATATCGCGTTCTAAGAAGCATCAGAAATCCATTGCTACGATACGTAGACACCTGCAAACGCTATTTCCTTGCGAGGAAGTGTCGCATTTACATTCATTTGATGTGTAGACGAGGAATACATAACACATCGCAAATCTTATTATACCTTACCATGAAGCATAGAAATGAAATGCGATATCGCGTTTTAAGGATCATAAGGACTCTATTGCTACGATACGTAGACATCTGCAAACGCTATTTCCTTGCAAGGAAGTGTCGCATTTACATTCATTTGAAGTGTTGACGAGGAATACATAACACTTCGCAAATCATATTATATCTTACCATGAAACATACAAATGAGATGCGATATCGCGTTTTAAGAAGCATTAGAACACTATTGCTACGATAGGTAGACATTTGCAAACGCTACTTCCTTGGAAGGAAGTGTCGCATTTACATTCATTTGAAGTGTTGACGAGGAATACATAACACTTCTCAAATCATATTATATCTTACCATGAAACATAGAAATGAGATGCGATATCGCGTTTTAAGAATCAGACGAACTCTATTGCTACGATAGGTAGACATCTGCAAACGCTATTTCCTAGCAAGGAAGTGTCGCATTTACATTCAACTGAAGTGTAGGCGAGGAATACATAACACTTCGCAAATCATATTATACCTTACCATGAAACATAGAAATGAGATGCGATATCGCGTTCTAAGAAGCATCAGAAATCCATTGCTACGATACGTAGACATCTGCAAACGCTATTTCCTTGCAAGGAAGTGTCGCATTTACATTCAGTTGAAGTGTAGACGAGGAATACATAACACTTCGCAAATCATATTATATCTTACCATGAAGCATAGAAATGAGATGCGATATCGCGTTTTAAGAAGCGTTAGAACTCTATTGCTACGATGCGTAGACATCTGCAAACGCTATTTCCTTGCAAGGAAGTGTAGCATTTACATTCATTTGAAGTGTAGACGAGGAATACATAACACTTCGCAATGAATATTATATCTTATCATGAAACATAGATATGAGATGCAATACCTCGTTTTAAGAATCATAAGAACTCTATTGCTACGATACGTAGACATCTGCAAACGCTATTTCCTTGCTAGGAAGTGTCGCATTTACACTCATTTGAATCGTAGGCGAGGAATGCATAACACTTCGCAATGAATATTATATATTATCATGAAACATAGATATGAGATGCAATATCTCGTTTTAAGAAGCATTTGAACTCTATTGCTTCGATACGTAGACATCTGCAAACGCTATTTCCTTGCAAGGAAGTGTCGCATTTACATTCATTTGAAGTGTAGACGAGGAATACATGATACTTCGCAAATCATATTATATCTTACCATGAAACATACAAATGAGATGCGATATCGCGTTTTAAGAAGCATTAGAACACTATTGCTACGATAGGTAGACATTTGCAAACGCTACTTCCTTGGAAGGAAGTGTCGCATTTACATTCATTTGAAGTGTTGACGAGGAATACATAACACTTCTCAAATCATATTATATCTTACCATGAAACATAGAAATGAGATGCGATATCGCGTTTTAAGAATCAGACGAACTCTATTGCTACGATAGGTAGACATCTGCAAACGCTATTTCCTAGCAAGGAAGTGTCGCATTTACATTCAACTGAAGTGTAGGCGAGGAATACATAACACTTCGCAAATCATATTATACCTTACCATGAAACATAGAAATGAGATGCGATATCGCGTTCTAAGAAGCATCAGAAATCCATTGCTACGATACGTAGACATCTGCAAACGCTATTTCCTTGCAAGGAAGTGTCGCATTTACATTCAGTTGAAGTGTAGACGAGGAATACATAACACTTCGCAAATCATATTATATCTTACCATGAAGCATAGAAATGAGATGCGATATCGCGTTTTAAGAAGCGTTAGAACTCTATTGCTACGATGCGTAGACATCTGCAAACGCTATTTCCTTGCAAGGAAGTGTAGCATTTACATTCATTTGAAGTGTAGACGAGGAATACATAACACTTCGCAATGAATATTATATCTTATCATGAAACATAGATATGAGATGCAATACCTCGTTTTAAGAATCATAAGAACTCTATTGCTACGATACGTAGACATCTGCAAACGCTATTTCCTTGCTAGGAAGTGTCGCATTTACACTCATTTGAATCGTAGGCGAGGAATGCATAACACTTCGCAATGAATATTATATATTATCATGAAACATAGATATGAGATGCAATATCTCGTTTTAAGAAGCATTTGAACTCTATTGCTTCGATACGTAGACATCTGCAAACGCTATTTCCTTGCAAGGAAGTGTCGCATTTACATTCATTTGAAGTGTAGACGAGGAATACATGATACTTCGCAAATCATATTATATCTTACCATGAAACATAGAAACGAGGTGCGATATCGCGTTGTAAGAAGCATTTGAACTCTATTTCTTCGATACGTAGACATCTGCAAACGCTATTTCCTTGCAAGGAAGTGTCGCATTTACATTCATTTGAAGTGTAGACGAGGAATACATAACACATCGCAAATCATATTATATCTTACCATGAAACATGGAAATGAGATGCGATGTCGCTTTTTAAGAAGCATTAGAACACTATTGCTACCATAGGTAGACATTTGCAAACGCTACTTCCTTGCAAGGAAGTGTCGCATTTACATTCATTTGAATCGTAGACGAGGAATGCATAACACTTCGCAATGAATATTATACCTTACCATGAAACATAGAAATGAGATGCGATATCGCGTTTTAAGAATCATAAGAACTCTATTGCTACGGTACGTAGACATCTGCAAGCGCTATTTCCTTGCAAGGAAGTGTCGCATTTACATTCATTTGAAGTGTAGACGAGGAATACATAACACTTCGCAAATCATATTATATCTTACCATGAAACATAGAAATGAGATACGATATCGCGTTTTAAGAAGCATTAGAACTCTATTGCTACGATACGTAGACATCTGTAAACGCTATTTCCTAGCGAGGAAGTGTCGCATTCACATTCATTTGAAGTGTAGACGAGCAATACATAACACTTAGCATATGATATTATATCTTACCATGAAACATAGAAACGAGATGCAATGTCGCGTTTTGAGAATCATAAGAACTCTATTGCTACGATACGTAGACAACTGCAAACGCTATTTTCTTGCAAGGAAGTGTCGCATTTACATTCATTTGAATCGTAGACGAGGAATGCATAACACTTCGCAATGAATATTATATCCTATCATGAAACATAGATAAGAGATGCGATATAGCGTTTAAAGAAGCATTAGAAGTCTATTGCTTCGATACGTAGACATCTGCAAACGCTATTTCCTTGCAAGGAAGTGTCGCATTTACATTCATTTGAAGTGTAGATGAGGAATACATGATACTTCGCAAATCATATTATATCTTACCACGAAACATAGAAATGAGATGCGATATCGCGTTTTAAGAAGCATTTGAACCCTATTGCTTCGATACGTAGACATCAGCAAACGCTATTTCCTTGCAAGGAAGTGTCTCATTTACATTCATTTGAAGTGTAGACGAGGAATACATAACACTTCGCAAATCATATTATATCTTACCATGCTACATAGAAATGAGATGCGATATTGCGTTTTAAGAAGCATTAGAACTCTATTGCTACGATACGTAGACATCTGCAAACGCTATTTCCTTACAAGGAAGTGTCGCATTTACATTCATTTGAAGTTTAGACGAGGAATACATGACACTTCGCAAATCATATTATATCTTACCATAAAACATAGAAATGAGATGCGATATCGCGTTCTAAGAAGCATCAGAAATCCATTGCTACGATACGTAGACATCTGCAAACGCTATTTCCTAAGAAGGAAGTGTCGCATTTACATTCATTTGAATCGTAGACGAGGAATGCACAACACTTCGCAATGAATATTATATTCTATCATGAAACACAGATATGAGATGCGATATCTCGTTTTAAGAAGCATTTCAACTCTATTGCTTCGATACGTAGATATCTGCAAACGCTATTTCCTTGCAAGGATGTGTCGCATTTACATTCATTTGAAGTGTAGACGAGGAATACATGATACTTCGCAAATCACATTATATCTTATCACGAAACATAGAAATGAGATGCGATATCGCGTTTTAAGAAGCATTTGAACTCTATTGCTTCGATACGTAGACATCTGCAAACGCTATTTCCTTGCAAGGAAGTGTCGCATTTACATTCATTTGAAGTGTAGACGAGGAATACATGATACTTCGCAAATCATATTATATCTTACCATGAAACATAGAAATGTGATGCGATATCGCGTTTTAAGAAGCATTAGAACACTATTGCTACGATACGTAGACATCTGCAAACGCTATTTCCTAGCGAGGAAGTGTCGCATTCATATTCATTTGAATTGTAGACGATGAATGCATAACACTTCGCAAATCATATTATATCTTACCATGAAACATAGAAATGAGATGCAATGTCGCGTTTTGAGAATCATAAGAACTCTATTGCTACGATACGTAGACATCTGCGAACGCTATTTCCTTGCAAGGAAGTGTCGCATTTACATTCATTTGAAGTGTAGACGAGGAATACATGATACTTCGCAAATCATATTATATCTTACCATGAAACACAGAAATGAGATGCGATATCGCTTTTTTAGAAGCATTAGAACACTATTGCTACGATAGGTAGACATTTGCAAACGCTATTTCCTTGCAAGGAAGTGTCGCATTTACAATCATTTGAAGTGTAGACGAGGAATACATGACACTTCGCAAATCATATTATATCTTACCATGAAACATAGAAATGAGGTGCGATATCGCGTTTTAAGAAGCGTCAGAAATCCATTGCTACGGTACGTAGAATACTGCAAACGCTATTTCCTTGCAAGGAAGTGTCGCATTTACATTCATTTGAAGTGTAGACGAGGAATACATATCACTTCGCAAATCATATTATACCTTACCATGAAACATAGAAATGTGATGCGATATCGCGTTTTAAGAATCATAAGAACTCTATTACTACGATACGTAGACATCTGCAAACGCTATTTCCTTGCAAGGAAGTGTCGCATTTACATTCATTTGAAGTGTAGACGAGGAATACATGATACTTCGCAAATCATATTATATCTTACCATGAAACATAGAAATGAGATCCGATATCGCGTTTTTAGAAGCATTAGAACACTATTGCTACGATAGGTAGACATTTGCAAACGCTATTTCCTTGCAAGGAAGTGTCGCATTTACATTCATTTGAAGTGTAGACGAGGAATACATGATACTTCGCAAATCACATTATATCTTATCACGAAACATAGAAATGAGATGCGATATCGCGTTTTAAGAAGCATTTGAACTCTATTGCTTCGATATGTAGACATCTGCAAACGCTATTTCCTTGCAAGGAAGTGTCGCATTTACATTCATTTGTAGTGTAGACGAGGAATACATAACACTTAGCATATGATATTATATCTTACCATGAAACATAGAAATGAGATGCAATGTCGCGTTTTGAGAATCATAAGAACTCTATTGCTACGATACGTAGACAACTGCAAACACTATTTCCTTGCAAGGAAGTGTCGCATTTACATTCATTTGAATCGTAGACGAGGAATGCATAACACTTCGCAATGAATATTATATCCTATCATGAAACATAGATATGAGATGCGATATCGCGTTTAAAGAAGCACTAGAACTCTATTGCTTCGATACGTAGACATCTGCAAACGCTATTTCCTTACAAGGAAGTGTCGCATTTACATTCATTTGAAGTATAGACGAGGAATACATGATACTTCGCAAATCATATTATATCTTACCACGAAACATAGAAATGAGATGCGATATCGCGTTTTAAGAAGCATTTGAACTCTATTGCTTCGATACGTAGACATCAGCAAACGCTCTTTCCTTGCAAGGAAGTGTCTCATTTACATTCATTTGAAGTGTAGACGAGGAATACATAACACTTCGCAAATCATATTATATCTTACCATGAAACATAGAAATGAGATGCGATACCGCGTTTTAAGAAGTATTAGAACTCTATTGCTACGATACGTAGACATCTGCAAACGCTATTTCCTTACAAGGAAGTGTCGCATTTACATTCATTTGAAGTTTAGACGAGGAATACATGACACTTCGCAAATCATATTATATCTTACCACGAAACATAGAAATGAGATGCGATATCGCGTTTTAAGAAGCATTTGAACCCTATTGCTTCGATACGTAGACATCAGCAAACGCTATTTCCTTGCAAGGAAGTGTCTCATTTACATTCATTTGAAGTGTAGACGAGGAATACATAACACTTCGCAAATCATATTATATCTTACCATGCTACATAGAAATGAGATGCGATATTGCGTTTTAAGAAGCATTAGAACTCTATTGCTACGATACGTAGACATCTGCAAACGCTATTTCCTTACAAGGAAGTGTCGCATTTACATTCATTTGAAGTATAGACGAGGAATACATGACACTTCGCAAATCATATTATATCTTACCATAAAACATAGAAATGACATGCGATATCGCGTTCTAAGAAGCATCAGAAATCCATTGCTACGATACGTAGACATCTGCAAACGCTATTTCCTAAGAAGGAAGTGTCGCATTTACATTCATTTGAATCGTAGACGAGGAATGCACAACACTTCGCAATGAATATTATATTCTATCATGAAACATAGATATGAGATGCGATATCTCGTTTTAAGAAGCATTTCAACTCTATTGCTTCGATACGTAGATATCTGCAAACGCTATTTCCTTGCAAGGATGTGTCGCATTTACATTCATTTGAAGTGTAGACGAGGAATACATGATACTTCGCAAATCACATTATATCTTATCACGAAACATAGAAATGAGATGCGATATCGCGTTTTAAGAAGCATTTGAACTCTATTGCTTCGATACGTAGACATCTGCAAACGCTATTTCCTTGCAAGGAAGTGTCGCATTTACATTCATTTGAAGTGTAGACGAGGAATACATGATACTTCGCAAATCATATTATATCTTACCATGAAACATAGAAATGTGATGCGATATCGCGTTTTAAGAAGCATTAGAACTCTATTGCTACGATACGTAGACATCTGCAAACGCTATTTCCTAGCGAGGAAGTGTCGCATTCATATTCATTTGAATTGTAGACGATGAATGCATAACACTTCGCAAATCATATTATATCTTACCATGAAACATAGAAATGAGATGCAATGTCGCGTTTTGAGAATCATAAGAACTCTATTGCTACGATACGTAGACATCTGCGAACGCTATTTCCTTGCAAGGAAGTGTCGCATTTACATTCATTTGAAGTGTAGACGAGGAATACATGATACTTCGCAAATCATATTATATCTTACCATGAAACATAGAAATGAGATGCGATATCGCTTTTTTAGAAGCATTAGAACACTATTGCTACGATAGGTAGACATTTGCAAACGCTATTTCCTTGCAAGGAAGTGTCGCATTTACAATCATTTGAAGTGTAGACGAGGAATACATGACACTTCGCAAATCATATTATATCTTACCATGAAACATAGAAATGAGGTGCGATATCGCGTTTTAAGAAGCGTCAGAAATCCATTGCTACGGTACGTAGAATACTGCAAACGCTATTTCCTTGCAAGGAAGTGTCGCATTTACATTCATTTGAAGTGTAGACGAGGAATACATATCACTTCGCAAATCATATTATACCTTACCATGAAACATAGAAATGTGATGCGATATCGCGTTTTAAGAATCATAAGAACTCTATTACTACGATACGTAGACATCTGCAAACGCTATTTCCTTGCAAGGAAGTGTCGCATTTACATTCATTTGAAGTGTAGACGAGGAATACATGATACTTCGCAAATCATATTATATCTTACCATGAAACATAGAAATGAGATCCGATATCGCGTTTGGAAGCATTAGAACACTATTGCTACGATAGGTAGACATTTGCAAACGCTATTTCCTTGCAAGGAAGTGTCGCATTTACATTCATTTGAAGTGTAGACGAGGAATACATGATACTTCGCAAATCACATTATATCTTATCACGAAACATAGAAATGAGATGCGATATCGCGTTTTAAGAAGCATTTGAACTCTATTGCTTCGATATGTAGACATCTGCAAACGCTATTTCCTTGCAAGGAAGTGTCGCATTTACATTCATTTGTAGTGTAGACGAGGAATACATAACACTTAGCATATGATATTATATCTTACCATGAAACATAGAAATGAGATGCAATGTCGCGTTTTGAGAATCATAAGAACTCTATTGCTACGATACGTAGACAACTGCAAACACTATTTCCTTGCAAGGAAGTGTCGCATTTACATTCATTTGAATCGTAGACGAGGAATGCATAACACTTCGCAATGAATATTATATCCTATCATGAAACATAGATATGAGATGCGATATCGCGTTTAAAGAAGCACTAGAACTCTATTGCTTCGATACGTAGACATCTGCAAACGCTATTTCCTTACAAGGAAGTGTCGCATTTACATTCATTTGAAGTATAGACGAGGAATACATGATACTTCGCAAATCATATTATATCTTACCACGAAACATAGAAATGAGATGCGATATCGCGTTTTAAGAAGCATTTGAACTCTATTGCTTCGATACGTAGACATCAGCAAACGCTCTTTCCTTGCAAGGAAGTGTCTCATTTACATTCATTTGAAGTGTAGACGAGGAATACATAACACTTCGCAAATCATATTATATCTTACCATGAAACATAGAAATGAGATGCGATACCGCGTTTTAAGAAGTATTAGAACTCTATTGCTACGATACGTAGACATCTGCAAACGCTATTTCCTTACAAGGAAGTGTCGCATTTACATTCATTTGAAGTTTAGACGAGGAATACATGACACTTCGCAAATCATATTATATCTTACCACGAAACATAGAAATGAGATGCGATATCGCGTTTTAAGAAGCATTTGAACCCTATTGCTTCGATACGTAGACATCAGCAAACGCTATTTCCTTGCAAGGAAGTGTCTCATTTACATTCATTTGAAGTGTAGACGAGGAATACATAACACTTCGCAAATCATATTATATCTTACCATGCTACATAGAAATGAGATGCGATATTGCGTTTTAAGAAGCATTAGAACTCTATTGCTACGATACGTAGACATCTGCAAACGCTATTTCCTTACAAGGAAGTGTCGCATTTACATTCATTTGAAGTATAGACGAGGAATACATGACACTTCGCAAATCATATTATATCTTACCATAAAACATAGAAATGACATGCGATATCGCGTTCTAAGAAGCATCAGAAATCCATTGCTACGATACGTAGACATCTGCAAACGCTATTTCCTAAGAAGGAAGTGTCGCATTTACATTCATTTGAATCGTAGACGAGGAATGCACAACACTTCGCAATGAATATTATATTCTATCATGAAACATAGATATGAGATGCGATATCTCGTTTTAAGAAGCATTTCAACTCTATTGCTTCGATACGTAGATATCTGCAAACGCTATTTCCTTGCAAGGATGTGTCGCATTTACATTCATTTGAAGTGTAGACGAGGAATACATGATACTTCGCAAATCACATTATATCTTATCACGAAACATAGAAATGAGATGCGATATCGCGTTTTAAGAAGCATTTGAACTCTATTGCTTCGATACGTAGACATCTGCAAACGCTATTTCCTTGCAAGGAAGTGTCGCATTTACATTCATTTGAAGTGTAGACGAGGAATACATGATACTTCGCAAATCATATTATATCTTACCATGAAACATAGAAATGTGATGCGATATCGCGTTTTAAGAAGCATTAGAACTCTATTGCTACGATACGTAGACATCTGCAAACGCTATTTCCTAGCGAGGAAGTGTCGCATTCATATTCATTTGAATTGTAGACGATGAATGCATAACACTTCGCAAATCATATTATATCTTACCATGAAACATAGAAATGAGATGCAATGTCGCGTTTTGAGAATCATAAGAACTCTATTGCTACGATACGTAGACATCTGCGAACGCTATTTCCTTGCAAGGAAGTGTCGCATTTACATTCATTTGAAGTGTAGACGAGGAATACATGATACTTCGCAAATCATATTATATCTTACCATGAAACATAGAAATGAGATGCGATATCGCTTTTTTAGAAGCATTAGAACACTATTGCTACGATAGGTAGACATTTGCAAACGCTATTTCCTTGCAAGGAAGTGTCGCATTTACAATCATTTGAAGTGTAGACGAGGAATACATGACACTTCGCAAATCATATTATATCTTACCATGAAACATAGAAATGA
This sequence comes from Xylocopa sonorina, assembly GCF_050948175.1. Classification (NCBI taxonomy): domain Eukaryota; kingdom Metazoa; phylum Arthropoda; class Insecta; order Hymenoptera; family Apidae; genus Xylocopa; species Xylocopa sonorina. The sequence goes on from NW_027490173.1 coordinate 339,633, forward strand.
GGTGCGATATCGCGTTTTAAGAAGCGTCAGAAATCCATTGCTACGGTACGTAGAATACTGCAAACGCTATTTCCTTGCAAGGAAGTGTCGCATTTACATTCATTTGAAGTGTAGACGAGGAATACATATCACTTCGCAAATCATATTATACCTTACCATGAAACATAGAAATGTGATGCGATATCGCGTTTTAAGAATCATAAGAACTCTATTACTACGATACGTAGACATCTGCAAACGCTATTTCCTTGCGAGGAAGTGTCGCATTTACATTCATTTGATGTGTAGACGAGGAATACATAACACATCGCAAATCATATTATATCTTACCATGAAACATAGAAATGAGATGCGATATCGCGTTTTAAGGAGCATTAGAACTCTATTGCTACGATACGTAGACATCTGCAAACGCTATTTCCTAGCGAGGAAGTGTCGCATTCACATTCATTTGAAGTGTAGACGATGAATGCATAACACTTCGCAAATCATATTATATCTTACCATGAAACATAGAAATAAGATGCAATATGGCGTTTTAAGAATCATAAGAACTCTATTGCTACGATACGTAGACATCTGCAAACGCTATTTCCTTGCAAGGAAGTGTCGCATTTACATTCATTTGAATCGTAGACGAGGAATGCATAACACTTCGCAATGTATATTATATCCTATCATGAAACATAGATATGAGATGCGATATCTCGTTTTAAGAAGCATTTCAACTCTATTGCTTCGATACGTAGATATCTGCAAACGCTATTTCCTTGCTAGGAAGTGTCGCATTAACATTCATTTGAAGTGTAGACGAGGAATATATGACACTTCGCAAATCATATTATATCTTACCATGAAACATAGAAATGAGATGCGATATCGCGTTTTAAGAAGCTTTAGAGCTCTATTGCTTCGATACGTAGACATTTGCAAACGCTATTTCCTTGCAAGGAAGTGTCGCATTTACATTCATTTGAAGTGTAGACGAGGAATACATGACACTTCGCAAATCGTATTATATCTTACCATGAAACATAGAAATGAGATGCGATATCGCGTTCTAAGAAGCATCAGAAATCCATTGCTACGATACGTAGACATCTGCAAACGCTATTTCCTTGCGAGGAAGTGTCGCATTTACATTCATTTGATGTGTAGACGAGGAATACATAACACATCGCAAATCTTATTATACCTTACCATGAAACATAGAAATGAAATGCGATATCGCGTTTTAAGGATCATAAGGACTCTATTGCTACGATACGTAGACATCTGCAAACGCTATTTCCTTGCAAGGAAGTGTCGCATTTACATTCATTTGAAGTGTTGACGAGGAATACATAACACTTCGCAAATCATATTATATCTTACCATGAAACATAGAAATGAGATGCGATATCGCGTTTTAAGGATCATAAGAACTCTATTGCTACGATACGTAGACATCTGCAAACGCTATTTCCTTGCAAGGAAGTGTCGCATTTACATTCATTTGAAGTGTTGACGAGGAATACATAACACTTCTCAAATCATATTATATCTTACCATGAAACATAGAAATGAGATGCGATATCGCGTTTTAAGAAGCGTTAGAACTCTATTGCTACGAAACGTAGACATCTGCAAACGCTATTTCCTTGCAAGGAAGTGTCGCATTTACATTCATTTGAAGTGTAGACGAGGAATACATGACACTTCGCAAATCATATTATATCTTACCATGAAACATAGAAATGAGATGCGATATCGCGTTCTAAGAAGCATCAGAAATCCATTGCTACGATACGTAGACATCTGCAAACGCTATTTCCTTGCAAGGAAGTGTCGCATTTACATTCATTTGAAGTGTAGACGAGGAATACATGACACTTCGCAAATCGTATTATATCTTACCATGAAACATAGAAATGAGATGCGATATCGCGTTCTAAGAAGTATCAGAAATCCATTGCTACGATACGTAGACATCTGCAAACGCCATTTCCTTGCGAGGAAGTGTCGCATTTACATTCATTTGATGTGTAGACGAGGAATACATAACACTTCGAAAATCATATTATATCTTACCATGAAACATAGAAATGAGATGCGATATCGCGTTTTAAGAATCAGACGAACTCTATTGCTACGATACGTAGACATCTGCAAACGCTATTTCCTAGCAAGGAAGTGTCGCATTTACATTCAACTGAAGTGTAGGCGAGGAATACATAACACTTCGCAAATCATATTATACCTTACCATGAAACATAGAAATGAGATGCGATATCGCGTTCTAAGAAGCATCAGAAATCCATTGCTACGATACGTAGACATCTGCAAACGCTATTTCCTTGCAAAGAAGTGTCGCATTTACGTTCATTTGAAGTGTAGACGAGGAATACATAACACTTCGCAAATCATATTATATCTTACCATGAAACATAGAAATGAGATGCGATATCGCGTTTTAAGAAGCATTAGAACTCTATTGCTACGATACGTAGACATCTGCAAACGCTATTTCCTTGCATGGAAGTGTCGCATTTACATTCATTTGTAGTGTAGACGAGGAATACATGACACTTCGCAAATCATATTATATCTTACCATGAAACATAGAAATGAGATGCGATATCGCGTTCTAAAAAGCACCAGAAATCCATTGCTACGATACGTAGACATCTGCAAACGCTATTTCCTAAGAAGGAAGTGTGGTATTCGCAATCTTTGGTATTGTAGACGAGGTATACATAATACTTCTCAGTGAATATTACATCATATCATGGAACATAGAAATGAGATGCGATATCGCGATTAGAGATACATTAGAAATCTATTGCTTCGATACGTACACAATCGGATACGTATTTCCTGGCAAGGAAGTGTCGCATTCACATTCATTTGTAGCGTAGACGAGGAACACATAACACTTCGCAAATCATATTATATCTTACCATGAAACATAGAAATGAGATGCAATGTCGCGTTTTGAGAATCATAAGAACTCTACTGCTACGATACGTAGACATCTGCAAACGCTATTTCCTTGCAAGGAAGTGTCGCATTTACATTCATTTGAATCGTAGACGAGGAATGCATAACACTTCGCAATGAATATTATATCCTATCATGAAACATAGATATGAGATGCGATATCTCGTTTTAAGAAGCATTTCAACTCTATTGCTTCGATACGTAGATATCTGCAAACGCTATTTCCTTGCAAGGAAGTGTCGCATTTACATTCATTTGAAGTGTAGACGAGGAATACATAACACTTCGCAAATCATATTATATGTTATCATGAAATATAGAAATGAGATGCGATATCGCGTTTTAAGTATCATAAGAAATCTATTGATATGATACGTAGACATCTGCAAACGCTATTTCCTAGCGAGGAAATGTCGCATTCACATTCATTTGAAGTGTGGACGAGGAATACATAACACTTCGTAAATCATATTATATCTTACAATGAAACATAGAAATGAGATGCAATATCGCGTTTTAAGAGTCATAAGAACTCTATTGCTTCGATACGTAGACATCTGCAAACTCTATTTCCTTGCAAGGAAGTGTCGCATTTACATTCATTTGAAGTGTAGACGAGGAATACATGACACTTCGCAAATCATATTATACCTTACCATGAAACATAGAAATGAGATGCGATATCGCGTTCTAAGGAGCATCAGAAATCCATTGCTACGATTCGTAGACATCTGCAAACGCTATTTCCTTGCTAGGAAGTGTCGCATTAACATTCATTTGAAGTGTAGACGAGGAATATATGACACTTCGCAAATCATATTATATCTTACCATGAAACATAGAAATGAGATGCGATATCGCGTTTTAAGAAGCTTTAGAACTCTATTGCTTCGATACGTAGACATTTGCAAACGCTATTTCCTTGCAAGGAAGTGTCGCATTTACATTCATTTGAAGTGTAGACGAGGAATACATGACACTTCGCAAATCGTATTATATCTTACCATGAAACATAGAAATGAGATGCGATATCGCGTTCTAAGAAGCATCAGAAATCCATTGCTACGATACGTAGACATCTGCAAACGCTATTTCCTTGCGAGGAAGTGTCGCATTTACATTCATTTGATGTGTAGACGAGGAATACATAACACATCGCAAATCTTATTATACCTTACCATGAAACATAGAAATGAAATGCGATATCGCGTTTTAAGGATCATAAGGACTCTATTGCTACGATACGTAGACATCTGCAAACGCTATTTCCTTGCAAGGAAGTGTCGCATTTACATTCATTTGAAGTGTTGACGAGGAATACATAACACTTCGCAAATCATATTATATCTTACCATGTAACATAGAAATGAGATGCGATATCGCGTTTTAAGGATCATAAGAACTCTATTGCTACGATACGTAGACATCTGCAAACGCTATTTCCTTGCAGGGAAGTGTCGCATTTACATTCATTTGAAGTGTTGACGAGGAATACATAACACTTCGCAAATCATATTATATCTTACCATGAAACATAGAAATGAGATGCGATATCGCGTTTTAAGAAGCGTTAGAACACTATTGCTACGAAACGTAGACATCTGCAAACGCTATTTCCTCGCAAGGAAGTGTCGCATTTACATTCATTTGAAGTGTAGACGAGGAATACATGACACTTCGCAAATCATATTATACCTTACCATGAAACAAAGAAATGAGATGCGATATCGCGTTCTAAGAAGCATCAGAAATCCATTGCTACGATACGTAGACATCTGCAAACGCTATTTCCTTGCTAGGAAGTGTCGCATTAACATTCATTTGAAGTGTAGACGAGGAATATATGACACTTCGCAAATCATATTATATCTTACCATGAAACATAGAAATGAGATGCGATATCGCGTTTTAAGAAGCTTTAGAACTCTATTGCTTCGATACGTAGACATTTGCAAACGCTATTTCCTTGCAAGGAAGTGTCGCATTTACATTCATTTGAAGTGTAGACGAGGAATACATGACACTTCGCAAATCGTATTATATCTTACCATGAAACATAGAAATGAGATGCGATATCGCGTTCTAAGAAGCATCAGAAATCCATTGCTACGATACGTAGACATCTGCAAACGCTATTTCCTTGCGAGGAAGTGTCGCATTTACATTCATTTGATGTGTAGACGAGGAATACATAAGACATTGCAAATCTTATTATACCTTACCATGAAACATAGAAATGAAATGCGATATCGCGTTTTAAGGATCATAAGGACTCTATTGCTACGATACGTAGACATCTGCAAACGCTATTTCCTTGCAAGGAAGTGTCGCATTTACATTCAGTTGAAGTGTAGACGAGGAATACATAACACTTCGCAAATCATATTATATCTTACCATGAAGCATAGAAATGAGATGCGATATCGCGTTTTAAGAAGCGTTAGAACTCTATTGCTACGATGCGTAGACATCTGCAAACGCTATTTCCTTGCAAGGAATTGTCGCATTTACATTCATTTGAAGTGTAGACGAGGAATACATAACACTTCGCAATGAATATTATATCTTATCATGAAACATAGATATGAGATGCAATACCTCGTTTTAAGAATCTTAAGAACTCTATTGCTACGAAACGTAGACATCTGCAAACGCTATTTCCTTGCTAGGAAGTGTCGCATTTACACTCATTTGAATCGTAGGCGAGGAATGCATAACACTTCGCAATGAATATTATATATTATCATGAAACATAGATATGAGATGCAATATCTCGTTTTAAGAAGCATTTGAACTCTATTGCTTCGATACGTAGACATCTCCAAACGCTATTTCCTTGCAAGGAAGTGTCGCATTTACATTCATTTGAAGTGTAGACGAGGAATACATGATACTTCGCAAATCATATTATATCTTACCATGAAACATAGAAACGAGGTGCGATATCGCGTTGTAAGAAGCATTTGAACTCTATTTCTTCGATACGTAGACATCTGCAAACGCTATTTCCTTGCAAGGAAGTGTCGCATTTACATTCATTTGAAGTGTAGACGAGGAATACATAACACATCGCAAATCATATTATATCATACCATGAAACATAGAAATGAGATGCGATGTCGCGTTTTAAGAAGCATTAGAACACTATTGCTACCATAGGTAGACATTTGCAAACGCTACTTCCTTGCAAGGAAGTGTCGCAATTACATTCATTTGAATCGTAGACGAGGAATGCATAACACTTCGCAATGAATATTATATCTTATCATGAAACATAGATATGAGATGCAATACCTCGTTTTAAGAAGCATTTGAACTCTATTGCTTCGATACGTAGACATCTGCAAACGCTATTTCCTTGCAAGGAAGGGTCGCATTTACATTCATTTGAAGTGTTGACGACGAATACATGACTCTTCGCAAATCATATCATATCTTACCATGAAACATAGAAATGAGATGCGGTATCACGTTTTAAAAGCATTCGAAATCTATTGCTACGATACACAGACATCTGCAAACGCTATTTCCTAGCAAGGAAGTGTCGCATTTACATTCATTTGAAGTGTAGGCGAGGAGTACATAACACTTCGCAAATCATATTATACCTTACCATGAAACATAGAAATGTGATGCGATATCGCGTTTTAAGAATCATTAGAACTCTATTGCTACGATACGTAGACATCTGCAAACGCTATTTCCTTGTAAGGAAGTGTCGCATTTACATTCATTTGAAGTGTAGACGAGGAATACATAACACTTCGCAATGAATATTATATCTTATCATGAAACATAGATATGAGATGCAATACCTCGTTTTAAGAAGCATTTGAACTCTATTGCTTCGATACGTAGACATCTGCAAACGCTATTTCCTTGCAAGGAAGTGTCACATTTACATTCATTTGAAGTGTAGACGAGGAATACATAACACGTCGCAAATCATATTATATCTTACCATGAAACATAGAAATGAGATGCGATGTCGCGTTTTAAGAAGCATTAGAAAACTATTGCTACGATAGGTAGACATTTGCAAGCGCTACTTCCTTGGAAGGAAGTGTCGCATTTACATTCATTTGAATCGTAGACGAGGAATGCATAACACTTCGCAAATCATATTATATCTTACCATGAAACATAGAAACGAGGTGCGATATCGCGTTGTAAGAAGCATTTGAACTCTATTGCTTCGATACGTAGACATCTGCAAACGCTATTTCCTTGCAAGGAAGTGTCGCATTTACATTCATTTGAAGTGTAGACGAGGAATACATAACACATCGCAAATCATATTATATCTTACCATGAAACATAGAAATGAGATGCGATGTCGCGTTTTAAGAAGCATTAGAACACTATTGCTACCATAGGTAGACATTTGCAAACGCTACTTCCTTGCAAGGAAGTGTCGCATTTACATTCAGTTGAATCGTAGACGAGGAATGCATAACACTTCGCAATGAATATTATATCTTATCATGAAACATAGATATGAGATGCAATACCTCGTTTTAAGAAGCATTTGAACTCTATTGCTTCGATACGTAGACATCTGCAAACGTTATTTCCTTGCAAGAAAGTGTCGCATTTACATTCATTTGAAGTGTAGACGAGGAATTCATGACACTTCGCAAATCATATTATATCTTACCATGAAACATAGAAATGAGATGCGAAATCGCGTTTTAAGAAGCATTAGAACTCTATTGCTACGATACGTAGACATCTGCAAACGCTATTTCCTTGCAAGGAAGTGTCGCATTTACATTCATTTGAAGTGTAGACGAGGAATACATAACACTTCGCAAATCATATTATATCTTACCATGAAACATAGAAATGAGATGCGATATCGCGTTTTAAGAATCATAAGAACACTATTGCTACGATAACGTAGACATCTGCAAACGCTATTTCCTTGCAAGGAAGTGTCGCATTTACATTCATCTGAGGTGTAGACGAGGAATACATGACACTTCGAAAATCATATCATATCTTACCATGAAACATAGAAATGAGATGCGATATCACATTTTAAAAGCATTAGAAATCTATTGCTACGATACACAGACATCTGCAAACGCTATTTCCTAGCAAGGAAGTGTCGCATTTACATTCATTTGAAGTGTAGGCGAGGAATACATAACACTTCGCAAATCATATTATACCTTATCATGAAACATAGAAATGAGATGCGATATCGCGTTTTAAGAATCATAAGAACTCTATTGCTACGATACGTAGACATCTGCAAACGCTATTTCCTTGCTAGGAAGTGTCGCATTTACACTCATTTGAATCGTAGGCGAGGAATGCATAACACTTCGCAATGAATATTATATCTTATCATGAAACATAGGTATGAGATGCAATACCTCGTTTTAAGAAGCATTTGAACTCTATTGCTTCGATACGTAGACATCTGCAAAGCTATTTCCTTGCAAGGAAGTGTCGCATTTACATTCATTTGAAGTGCAGACGAGAAATACATAACACTTCGCAAATCATATTATATCTTACCATGAAACATAGAAATGAGATGCGATATCGCGTTTTAAGAATCATAAGAACTCTATTGCTACGATACGTAGACATCTGCAAACGCTATTTCCTTGCAAGGAAGTGTCGCATTTACATTCATTTGAGGTGTAGACGAGGAATATATAACACTTCGCAAATAATATTATATCCTACCATGAAACATAGAAATGAGATGCGATATCGCGTTTTAAGAAGCATTAGAACACTATTGCTACGATAGGTAGACATTTGCAAACGCTATTTCCTTGCAAGGAAGTGTCGCATTTACATTCATTTGAATCGTAGACGAGGAATGCATAACACTTCGCAATGAATATTATATCTTATCATGAAACATAGATATGAGATGCAATACCTCGTTTTAAGAAGCATTTGAACTCTATTGCTTCGATACGTAGACATCTGCAAGCGCTATTTCCTTGCAAGGAAGTGTCGCATTTACATTCATTTGAAGTGTAGACGAGGAATACATGACACTTCGCAAATCATATCATATCTTACCATGAAACATAGAAATGAGATGCGATATCGCGTTCTAAGAAGCATCAGAAATCCATTGCTACGATACGTAGACATCTGCAAACGCTATTTCCTTGCGAGGAAGTGTCGCATTTACATTCATTTGATGTGTAGACGAGGAATACATAAGACATTGCAAATCTTATTATACCTTACCATGAAACATAGAAATGAAATGCGATATCGCGTTTTAAGGATCATAAGGACTCTATTGCTACGATACGTAGACATCTGCAAACGCTATTTCCTTGCAAGGAAGTGTCGCATTTACATTCATTTGAAGTGTTGACGAGGAATACATAACACTTCGCAAATCATATTATATCTTACCATGTAACATAGAAATGAGATGCGATATCGCGTTTTAAGGATCATAAGAACTCTATTGCTACGATACGTAGACATCTGCAAACGCTATTTCCTTGCAAGGAAGTGTCGCATTTACATTCATTTGAAGTGTTGACGAGGAATACATAACACTTCGCAAATCATATTATATCTTACCATGAAACATAGAAATGAGATGCGATATCGCGTTTTAAGAAGCGTTAGAACACTATTGCTACGAAACGTAGACATCTGCAAACGCTATTTCCTCGCAAGGAAGTGTCGCATTTACATTCATTTGAAGTGTAGACGAGGAATACATGACACTTCGCAAATCATATTATACCTTACCATGAAACAAAGAAATGAGATGCGATATCGCGTTCTAAGAAGCATCAGAAATCCATTGCTACGATACGTAGACATCTGCAAACGCTATTTCCTTGCTAGGAAGTGTCGCATTAACATTCATTTGAAGTGTAGACGAGGAATATATGACACTTCGCAAATCATATTATATCTTACCATGAAACATAGAAATGAGATGCGATATCGCGTTTTAAGAAGCTTTAGAACTCCATTGCTTCGATACGTAGACATTTGCAAACGCTATTTCCTTGCAAGGAAGTGTCGCATTTACATTCATTTGAAGTGTAGACGAGGAATACATGACACTTCGCAAATCGTATTATATCTTACCATGAAACATAGAAATGAGATGCGATATCGCGTTCTAAGAAGCATCAGAAATCCATTGCTACGATACGTAGACATCTGCAAACGCTATTTCCTTGCGAGGAAGTGTCGCATTTACATTCATTTGATGTGTAGACGAGGAATACATAAGACATTGCAAATCTTATTATACCTTACCATGAAACATAGAAGTGAAATGCGATATCGCGTTTTAAGGATCATAAGGACTCTATTGCTACGATACGTAGACATCTGCAAACGCTATTTCCTTGCAAGGAAGTGTCGCATTTACATTCAGTTGAAGTGTAGACGAGGAATACATAACACTTCGCAAATCATATTATATCTTACCATGAAGCATAGAAATGAGATGCGATATCGCGTTTTAAGAAGCGTTAGAACTCTATTGCTACGATGCGTAGACATCTGCAAACGCTATTTCCTTGCAAGGAATTGTCGCATTTACATTCATTTGAAGTGTAGACGAGGAATACATAACACTTCGCAATGAATATTATATCTTATCATGAAACATAGATATGAGATGCAATACCTCGTTTTAAGAATCTTAAGAACTCTATTGCTACGAAACGTAGACATCTGCAAACGCTATTTCCTTGCTAGGAAGTGTCGCATTTACACTCATTTGAATCGTAGGCGAGGAATGCATAACACTTCGCAATGAATATTATATATTATCATGAAACATAGATATGAGATGCAATATCTCGTTTTAAGAAGCATTTGAACTCTATTGCTTCGATACGTAGACATCTCCAAACGCTATTTCCTTGCAAGGAAGTGTCGCATTTACATTCATTTGAAGTGTAGACGAGGAATACATGATACTTCGCAAATCATATTATATCTTACCATGAAACATAGAAACGAGGTGCGATATCGCGTTGTAAGAAGCATTTGAACTCTATTTCTTCGATACGTAGACATCTGCAAACGCTATTTCCTTGCAAGGAAGTGTCGCATTTACATTCATTTGAAGTGTAGACGAGGAATACATAACACATCGCAAATCATATTATATCTTACCATGAAACATAGAAATGAGATGCGATGTCGCGTTTTAAGAAGCATTAGAACACTATTGCTACCATAGGTAGACATTTGCAAACGCTACTTCCTTGCAAGGAAGTGTCGCATTTACATTCATTTGAATCGTAGACGAGGAATGCATAACACTTCGCAATGAATATTATATCTTATCATGAAACATAGATATGAGATGCAATACCTCGTTTTAAGAAGCATTTGAACTCTATTGCTTCGATACGTAGACATCTGCAAACGCTATTTCCTTGCAAGGAAGTGTCGCATTTACATTCATTTGAAGTGTAGACGAGGAATACATGACACTTCGCAAATCATATCATATCTTACCATGAAACATAGAAATGAGATGCGATATCACGTTTTAAAAGCATTAGAAATCTATTGCTACGATACACAGACATCTGCAAACGCTATTTCCTAGCAAGGAAGTGTCGCATTTACATTCATTTGAAGTGTAGGCGAGGAGTACATAACACTTCGCAAATCATATTACACCTTACCATGAAGCATAGAAATGAGATGCGATATCGCGTTTTAAGAATCATTAGAACTCTATTGCTACGATACGTAGACATCTGCAAACGCTATTTCCTTGCAAGGAAGTGTCGCATTTACATTCATTTGAAGTGTAGACGAGGAATACATAACACTTCGCAATGAATATTATATCTTATCATGAAACATAGGTATGAGATGCAATACCTCGTTTTAAGAAGCATTTGAACTCTATTGCTTCGATACGTAGACATCTGCAAACGCTATTTCCTTGCAAGGAAGTGTCACATTTACATTCATTTGAAGTGTAGACGAGGAATACATAACACATCGCAAATCATATTATATCTTACCATGAAACATAGAAATGAGATACGATGTCGCGTTTTAAGAAGCATTAGAACACTATTGCTACGATAGGTAGACATTTGCAAACGCTACTTCCTTGCAAGGAAGTGTCGCATTTACATTCATTTGAATCGTAGACGAGGAATGCATAACACTTCGCAAATCATATTATATCTTACCATGAAACATAGACACGAGGTGCGATATCGCGTTGTAAGAAGCATTTGAACTCTATTGCTTCGATACGTAGACATCTGCAAACGCTATTTCCTTGCAAGGAAGTGTCGCATTTACATTCATTTGAAGTGTAGACGAGGAATACATAACACATCGCAAATCATATTATATCTTACCATGAAACATAGAAATGAGATGCGATGTCGCGTTTTAAGAAGCATTAGAACGCTATTGCTACGATAGGTAGACATTTGCAAACGCTATTTCCATGCAAGGAAGTGTCGCAATTACATTCATTTGAATCGTAGACGAGGAATGCATAACACTTCGCAATGAATATTATATCTTATCATGAAACATAGATATGAGATGCAATACCTCGTTTTAAGAAGCATTTGAACTCTATTGCTTCGATACGTAGACATCTGCAAACGCTATTTCCTTGCAAGGAAGTGTCGCATTTACATTCATTTGAAGTGTTGACGACGAATACATGACTCTTCGCAAATCATATCATATCTTACCATGAAACATAGAAATGAGATGCGGTATCACGTTTTAAAAGCATTCGAAATCTATTGCTACGATACACAGACATCTGCAAACGCTATTTCCTAGCAAGGAAGTGTCGCATTTACATTCATTTGAAGTGTAGGCGAGGAGTACATAACACTTCGCAAATCATATTATACCTTACCATGAAACATAGAAATGAGATGCGATATCGCGTTTTAAGAATCATTAGAACTCTATTGCTACGATACGTAGACATCTGCAAACGCTATTTCCTTGTAAGGAAGTGTCGCATTTACATTCATTTGAAGTGTAGACGAGGAATACATAACACTTCGCAATGAATATTATATCTTATCATGAAACATAGATATGAGATGCAATACCTCGTTTTAAGAAGCATTTGAACTCTATTGCTTCGATACGTAGACATCTGCAAACGCTATTTCCTTGCAAGGAAGTGTCACATTTACATTCATTTGAAGTGTAGACGAGGAATACATAACACGTCGCAAATCATATTATATCTTACCATGAAACATAGAAATGAGATGCGATGTCGCGTTTTAAGAAGCATTAGAAAACTATTGCTACGATAGGTAGACATTTGCAAGCGCTACTTCCTTGGAAGGAAGTGTCGCATTTATATTCATTTGAATCGTAGACGAGGAATGCATAACACTTCGCAAATCATATTATATCTTACCATGAAACATAGAAACGAGGTGCGATATCGCGTTGTAAGAAGCATTTGAACTCTATTGCTTCGATACGTAGACATCTGCAAACGCTATTTCCTTGCAAGGAAGTGTCGCATTTACATTCATTTGAAGTGTAGACGAGGAATACATAACACATCGCAAATCATATTATATCTTACCATGAAACATAGAAATGAGATGCGATGTCGCGTTTTAAGAAGCATTAGAACACTATTGCTACCATAGGTAGACATTTGCAAACGCTACTTCCTTGCAAGGAAGTGTCGCATTTACATTCAGTTGAATCGTAGACGAGGAATGCATAACACTTCGCAATGAATATTATATCTTATCATGAAACATAGATATGAGATGCAATACCTCGTTTTAAGAAGCATTTGAACTCTATTGCTTCGATACGTAGACATCTGCAAACGTTATTTCCTTGCAAGAAAGTGTCGCATTTACATTCATTTGAAGTGTAGACGAGGAATTCATGACACTTCGCAAATCATATTATATCTTACCATGAAACATAGAAATGAGATGCGAAATCGCGTTTTAAGAAGCATTAGAACTCTATTGCTACGATACGTAGACATCTGCAAACGCTATTTCCTTGCAAGGAAGTGTCGCATTTACATTCATTTGAAGTGTAGACGAGGAATACATAACACTTCGCAAATCATATTATATCTTACCATGAAACATAGAAATGAGATGCGATATCGCGTTTAAGAATCATAAGAACACTATTGCTACGATAACGTAGACATCTGCAAACGCTATTTCCTTGCAAGGAAGTGTCGCATTTACATTCATCTGAGGTGTAGACGAGGAATACATGACACTTCGAAAATCATATCATATCTTACCATGAAACATAGAAATGAGATGCGATATCACATTTTAAAAGCATTAGAAATCTATTGCTACGATACACAGACATCTGCAAACGCTATTTCCTAGCAAGGATGTGTCGCATTTACATTCATTTGAAGTGTAGGCGAGGAATACATAACACTTCGCAAATCATATTATACCTTATCATGAAACATAGAAATGAGATGCGATATCGCGTTTTAAGAATCATAAGAACTCTATTGCTACGATACGTAGACATCTGCAAACGCTATTTCCTTGCTAGGAAGTGTCGCATTTACACTCATTTGAATCGTAGGCGAGGAATGCATAACACTTCGCAATGAATATTATATCTTATCATGAAACATAGGTATGAGATGCAATACCTCGTTTTAAGAAGCATTTGAACTCTATTGCTTCGATACGTAGACATCTGCAAAGCTATTTCCTTGCAAGGAAGTGTCGCATTTACATTCATTTGAAGTGCAGACGAGAAATACATAACACTTCGCAAATCATATTATATCTTACCATGAAACATAGAAATGAGATGCGATATCGCGTTTTAAGAATCACAAGAACTCTATTGCTACGATACGTAGACATCTGCAAACGCTATTTCCTTGCAAGGAAGTGTCGCATTTACATTCATTTGAGGTGTAGACGAGGAATATATAACACTTCGCAAATAATATTATATCCTACCATGAAACATAGAAATGAGATGCGATATCGCGTTTTAAGAAGCATTAGAACACTATTGCTACGATAGGTAGACATTTGCAAACGCTATTTCCTTGCAAGGAAGTGTCGCATTTACATTCATTTGAATCGTAGACGAGGAATGCATAACACTTCGCAATGAATATTATATCTTATCATGAAACATAGATATGAGATGCAATACCTCGTTTTAAGAAGCATTTGAACTCTATTGCTTCGATACGTAGACATCTGCAAGCGCTATTTCCTTGCAAGGAAGTGTCGCATTTACATTCATTTGAAGTGTAGACGAGGAATACATGACACTTCGCAAATCATATCATATCTTACCATGAAACATAGAAATGAGATGCGATATCACGTTTTAAAAGCATTAGAAATCTATTGCTACGATACACAGACATCTGCAAACGCTATTTCCTAGCAAGGAAGTGTCGCATTTACATTCATTTGAAGTGTAGGCGAGGGGTACATAACACTTCGCAAATCATATTATACCTTACCATGAAACATAGAAATGAGATGCGATATCGCGTTTTAAGAATCATTAGAACTCTATTGCTACGATACGTAGACATCTGCAAACGCTATTTCCTTGCAAGGAAGTGTCGCATTTACATTCATTTGAAGTGTAGACGAGGAATACATAACACATCGCAAATCATATTATATCTTACCATGAAACATAGAAATGAGATGCGATGCCGCGTTTTAAGAAGCATTAGAACGCTATTGCTACGATAGGTAGACATTTGCAAACGCTATTTCCATGCAAGGAAGTGTCGCAATTACATTCATTTGAATCGTAGACGAGGAATGCATAACACATCGCAAATCATATTATATCTTACCATGAAACATAGAAACGAGGTGCGATATCGCGTTGTAAGAAGCATTTGAACTCTATTGCTTCGATACGTAGACATCTGCAAACGCTATTTCCTTGCAAGGAAGTGTCGCATTTACATTCATTTGAAGTGTAGACGAGGAATACATAACACATCGCAAATCATATTATATCTTACCATGAAACATAGAAACGAGATGCGATGTCGCGTTTTAAGAAGCATTAGAACACTATTGCTACGATAGGTAGACATTTGCAAACGCTACTTCCTTGCAAGGAAGTGTCGCAATTACATTCATTTGAATCGTAGACGAGGAATGCATATCACTTCGCAATGAATATTATATCTTATCATGAAACATAGATATGAGATGCAATACCTCGTTTTAAGAAGCATTTGAACTCTATTGCTTCGATACGTAGACATCTGCAATCGCTATTTCCTTGCTAGGAAGCGTCGCATTTACATTCATTTGAAGTGTAGACGAGGAATACATGACACTTCGCAAATCATATTATATCTTACCATGAAACATAGAAATGGGATGCGAAATCGCGTTTTAAGAAGCATTAGAACTCTATTGCTACGACACGTAGACATCTGCAAACGCTATTTCCTTGCAAGGAAGTGTCGCATTTACATTCATTTGAAGTGTAGACGAGGAATACATAACACTTCGCAAATCATATTATATCTTACCATGAAACATAGCAATGAGATGCGATATCGCGTTTTAAGAACCATAAGAACTCTATTGCTACGATACGTAGACATCTGCTAACGCTATTTCCTTGCAAGGAAGTTTCGCATTTACATTCATCTGAGGTTTAGACGAGGAATACATGACACTTCGAAAATCATATCATATCTTACCATGAAACATACAAATGAGATGCGATATCACGTTTTAAAAGCATTAGAAATCTATTGCTACGATACACAGACATCTGCAAACGCTATTTCCTAGCAAGGAAGTGTCACATTTACATTCATTTGAAGTGTAGACGAGGAATACATAACACTTCGCAAATAATATTATATCCTACCATGAAACATAGAAATGAAATTGCGATATCGCGTTTTAAGAAGCATTAGAACACTATTGCTACGATAGGTAGACATTTGCAAACGCTATTTCCTTGCAAGGAAGTGTCGCATTTACATTCATTTGAATCGTAGACGAGGAATGCATAACACTTCGCAATGTATATTATATCTTATCATGAAACATAGATATGAGATGCAATACCTCGTTTTAAGAAGCATTTGAACTCTATTGCTTCGATACGTAGACATTTGCAAACGCTATTTCCTTGCAAGGAAGTGTCGCATTTACATTCATTTGAAGTGTAGACGAGGAATACATGATACTCCGCAAATCATATTATATCTTACCATGAAATATAGAAATGAGATGCGATATCGCGTTTTAGGAAGCATTACAACTCTATTGCTACGATAGGTAGACATCTGCAAACGCTATTTCCTTGCAAGGAAGTGTCGCATTTACATTCATTTGAAGTGTAGACGAGGAATACATAAAACTTCGCAAATCATATTATATCTTACAATGAAACGTAGAAATGAGATGCAATATCGCGTTTTAAGAAGCATCAGAAATCTATTGCTACGATACGTAGACATCTGCAAACGCTATTTCCTAGCGAGGAAGTGTCGCATTCACATTCATTTGAAGTGTAGACGAGGAATACGTGATACTTCGCAAATCATATTATATCTTACCATGAAACATAGAAATGAGATGCGATATCGCGTTTTAGGCAGCACTAGAACTCTATTGCTACGATAGGTAGACATCTGCAAATGCTATTTCCTTGCAAGGAAGTGTCGCATTTACATTCATTTGAAGTGTAGACGAGGAATACATGACACTTCGCAAATCATATTATATCTTACCATGTAACATAAAAATGAGATGCGATATCGCGTTTTAAGAATTATAAGAACTCTATTGCTACGATACGTAGACATCTGCAAACGCTATTTCCTTGCAAGGAAGTGTCGCATTTACATTCATTTGAATCGTAGACGAGGAATGCATAACACTTCGCAATGAATATTATATCCTATCATGAAACATAGATATGAGATGCAATATCTCGTTTTAAGAAGCATTTGAACTCTATTGCTTCGATACGTAGACATCTGCAAACGTTATTTCCTTGCAAGGAAGTGTCGCATTTACATTCATTTGAAGTGTAGACGAGGAATACATGACACTTCGCAAATCATATTATATCTTACCATGAAACATAGAAATGAGATGCGAAATCGCGTTTTAAGAAGCATTAGAACTCTATTGCTACGATACGTAGACATCTGCAAACGCTATTTCCTTGCAAGGAAGTGTCGCATTTACATTCATTTGAAGTGTAGGCGAGGAATACATAACATTTCGCAAATCATATTATACCTTACCATGAAACATAGAAATGAGATGCGATATCGCGTTTTAAGAATCATAAGAACTCTATTGCTACGATACGTAGACATTTGCAAACGCTATTTCCTTGCAAGGAAGTGTCGCATTTACATTCATTTGAATCGTAGACGAGGAATGCATAACACTTCGCAATGAATATTATATCTCATCATGAAACATAGATATGAGATGCAATACCTCGTTTTAAGAAGCATTTGAACTCTATTGCTTCGATACGTAGACATCTGCAAACGCTATTTCCTTGCAAGGAAGTGTCGCATTTACATTCATTTGAAGTGTAGACGAGGAATACATGACACTTCGCAAATCATATTATATCTTACCATGAAACATAGAAATGAGATGCGATATCGCGTTCTAAAAAGCATCAGAAATCCATTGCTACGATACGTAGACATCTGCAAACGCTATTTCATTGCAAGGAAGTGTCGCATTTACATTCATTTGAAGTGTAGACGAGGAATGCATAACACTTCGCAATGAATATTATATCTTATCATGAAACATAGATATGAGATGCAATACCTCGTTTTAAGAAGCATTTGAACTCTATTGCTTCGGTACGTAGACATCTGCAAACGTTATTTCCTTGCAAGGAAGTGTCGCATTTACATTCATTTGAAGTGTAGACGAGGAATTCATGACACTTCGCAAATCATATTATATCTTACCATGAAACATAGAAATGAGATGCGAAATCGCGTTTTAAGAAGCATTAGAACTCTATTGCTACGATACGTAGACATCTGCAAACGCCCTTTCCTTGCAAGGAAGTGTCGCATTTACATTCATTTGAAGTGTAGACGAGGAATACATAACACTTCGCAAATCATATTATATCTTACCATGAAACATAGAAATGAGATGCGATATCGCGTTTTAAGAATCATAAGAACTCTATTGCTACGATACGTAGACATCTGCAAACGCTATTTCCTTGCAAGGAAGTGTCGCATTTACATTCATTTGAAGTGTAGACGAGGAATACATGACACTTCGCAAATCATATCATATCTTACCATGAAACATAGAAATGAGATGCGATATCACGTTTTAAAAGCATTAGAAATCTATTGCTACGATACGTAGACATCTGCAAACGCTATTTCCTTGCAAGGAAGTGTCGCATTTACATGCATTTGAAGTGTAGACGAGGAATACATAACACTTCGCAATGAATATTATATCTTATCATGAAACATAGATATGAGATGCAATACCTCGTTTTAAGAAGCATTTGAACTCTATTGCTTCGATACGTAGACATCTGCAAACGCTATTTCCTTGCAAGGAAGTGTCACATTTACATTCATTTGAAGTTTAGACGAGGAATACATAACACATCGCAAATCATATTATATCTTACCATGAAACATAGAAATGAGATGCAATGTCGCGTTTTAAGAAGCATTAGAACACTATTGCTACGATAGGTAGACATTTGCAAACGCTACTTCCTTGCAAGGAAGTGTCGCATTTACATTCATTTGAATCGTAGACGAGGAATGCATAACACTTCGCAAATCATATTATATCTTACCATGAAACATAGAAACGAGGTGCGATATCGCGTTGTAAGAAGCATTTTAACTCTATTGCTTCGATACGTAGACATCTGCAAACGCTATTTCCTTGCAAGGATGTGTCGCATTTACATTCATTTGAAGTGTAGACGAGGAATACATGATACTCCGCAAATCATATTATACCTTACCATGAAATATAGAAATGAGATGCAATATCGCGTTTTAGGAAGCATTAGAACTCTATTGCTACGATAGGTAGACATCTGCAAACGCTATTTCCTTGCAAGGAAGTGTCGCATTTACATTCATTTGAAGTGTAGACGAGGAATACATAACACTTCGCAATGAATATTATATCTTATCATGAAACATAGATATGAGATGCAATACCTCGTTTTAAGAATCATAAGAACTCCATTGCTACGATACGTAGACATCTGCAAACGCTATTTCCTTGCTAGGAAGTGTCGCATTTACACTCATTTGATTCGTAGGCGAGGAATGCATAACACTTCGCAATGAATATTATATATTATCATGAAACATAGATATGAGATGCAATATCTCGTTTTAAGAAGCATTTGAACTCTATTGCTTCGATACGTAGACATCTGTAAACGCTATTTCCTTGCAAGGAAGTGTCGCATTTACATTCATTTGAAGTGTAGACGAGGAATACATGATACTTCGCAAATCATATTATATCTTACCATGAAACATAGAAACGAGGTGCGATATCGCGTTGTAAGAAGCATTTGAACTCTATTGCTTCGATACGTAGACATCTGCAAACGCTATTTCCTTGCAAGGAAGTGTCGCATTTACATTCATTTGAAGTGTAGACGAGGAATACATAACACATCGCAAATCATATTATATCTTACCATGAAACATAGAAATGAGATACGATATCGCGTTTTAAGAATCATAAGAACTCTATTGCTACGATACGTAGACATCTGCAAACGCTATTTCCTTGCAAGGAAGTGTCGCATTTACATTCATTTGAAGTGTAGACGAGGAATACATGATACTTCGCAAATCATATTATATCTTACCATGAAACATAGAAACGAGGTGCGATATCGCGTTGTAAGAAGCATTTGAACTCTATTGCTTCGATACGTAGACATCTGCAAACGCTATTTCCTTGCAAGGAAGTGTCGCATTTACATTCATTTGAAGTGTAGACGAGGAATACATAACACATCGCAAATCATATTATATCTTACCATGAAACATAGAAATGAGATACGATATCGCGTTTTAAGAATCATAAGAACTCTATTGCTACGATACGTAGACATCTGCAAACGCTATTTCCTTGCAAGGAAGTGTCGCATTTACATTCATTTGAAGTGTAGACGAGGAATATATAACACTTCGCAAATAATATTATATCCTACCATGAAACATAGAAATGAGATGCGATATCGCGTTTTAAGAAGCATTTGAACTCTATTGCTTCGATACGTAGACATCTGCAAACGCTATTTCCTTGCAAGGAAGTGTCGCATTTACATTCATTTGAAGTGTAGACGAGGAATACATGACACTTCGCAAATCATATCATATCTTACCATGAAACATAGAAATGAGATGCGATGTCGCGTTTTAAGAAGCATTAGAACACTATTGCTACCATAGGTAGACATTTGCAAACGCTACTTCCTTGCAAGGAAGTGTCGCATTTACATTCATTTGAATCGTAGACGAGGAATGCATAACACTTCGCAATGAATATTATATCTTATCATGAAACATAGATATGAGATGCAATACCTCGTTTTAAGAAGCATTTGAACTCTATTGCTTCGATACGTAGACATCTGCAAACGTTACTTCCTTGCAAGGAAGTGTCGCATTTACATTCATTTGAAGTGTAGACGAGGAATTCATGACACTTCGCAAATCATATTATATCTTACCATGAAACATAGAAATGAGATGCGAAATCGTGTTTTAAGAAGCATTAGAACTCTATTGCTACGATACGTAGACATCTGCAAACGCCCTTTCCTTGCAAGGAAGTGTCGCATTTACATTCATTTGAAGTGTAGACGAGGAATACATAACACTTCGCAAATCATATTATATCTTACCATGAAACATAGAAATGAGATGCGATATCGCGTTTTAAGAATCATAAGAACTCTATTGCTACGATACGTAGACATCTGCAAACGCTATTTCCTTGCAAGGAAGTGTCGCATTTACATTCATCTGAGGTGTAGACGTGGAATACATGACACTTCGAAAATCATATCATATCTTACCATGAAACATAGAAATGAGATGCGATATCACGTTTTAAAAGCATTAGAAATCTATTGCTACGATACACAGACATCTGCAAACGCTATTTCCTAGCAAGGAAGTGTCGCATTTACATTCATTTGAAGTGTAGGCGTGGAATACATAACACTTCGCAAATCATATTATACCTTACCATGAAACATAGAAATGAGATGCGATATCGCGTTTTAAGAATCATAAGAACTCTATTGCTACGATACGTAGACATCTGCAAACGCTATTTCCTTGCTAGGAAGTGTCGCATTTACACTCATTTGAATCGTAGGCGAGGAATGCATAACACTTCGCAATGAATATTATATCTTATCATGAAACATAGGTATGAGATGCAATACCTCGTTTTAAGAAGCATTTGAACTCTATTGCTTCGATACTTAGACATCTGCAAAAGCTATTTCCTTGCAAGGAAGTGTCGCATTTACATTCATTTGAAGTGCAGACGAGAAATACATAACACTTCGCAAATCATATTATATCTTACCATGAAACATAGAAATGAGATACGATATCGCGTTTTAAGAATCATAAGAACTCTATTGCTACGATACGTAGACATCTGCAAACGCTATTTCCTTGCAAGGAAGTGTCGCATTTACATTCATTTGAAGTGTAGACGAGGAATATATAACACTTCGCAAATAATATTATATCCTACCATGAAACATAGAAATGAGATGCGATATCGCGTTTTAAGAAGCATTAGAACACTATTGCTACGATAGGTAGATATTTGCAAACGCTATCTCCTTGCAAGGAAGTGTCGCATTTACATTCATTTGAATCGTAGACGAGGAATGCATAACACTTCGCAATGAATATTATATCTTATCATGAAACATAGATATGAGATGCAATACCTCGTTTTAAGAAGCATTTGAACTCTATTGCTTCGATACGTAGACATCTGCAAACGCTATTTCCATGCAAGGAAGTGTCGCATTTACATTCATTTGAAGTGTAGACGAGGAATACATGACACTTCGCAAATCATATCATATCTTACCATGAAACATAGAAATGAGATGCGATATCACGTTTTAAAAGCATTAGAAATCTATTGCTACGATACACAGACATCTGCAAACGCTATTTCCTAGCAAGGAAGTGTCGCATTTACATTCATTTGAAGTGTAGGCGAGGAGTACATAACACTTCGCAAATCATATTATACCTTACCATGAAACATAGAAATGAGATGCGATATCGCGTTTTAAGAATCATTAGAACTCTATTGCTACGATACGTAGACATCTGCAAACGCTATTTCCTTGCAAGGAAGTGTCGCATTTACATTCATTTGAAGTGTAGACGAGGAATACATAACACTTCGCAATGAATATTATATCTTATCATGAAACATAGATATGAGATGCAATACCTCGTTTTAAGAAGCATTTGAACTCTATTGCTTCGATACGTAGACATCTGCAAACGCTATTTCCTTGCAAGGAAGTGTCACATTTACATTCATTTGAAGTGTAGACGAGGAATACATAACACATCGCAAATCATATTATATCTTACCATGAAACATAGAAATGAGATGCGATGTCGCGTTTTAAGAAGCATTAGAACACTATTGCTACGATAGGTAGACATTTGCAAACGCTACTTCCTTGCAAGGAAGTGTCGCATTTACATTCATTTGAATCGTAGACGAGGAATGCATAACACTTCGCAAATCATATTATATCTTACCATGAAACATAGAAACGAGGTGCGATATCGCGTTGTAAGAAGCATTTTAACTCTATTGCTTCGATACGTAGACATCTGCAAACGCTATTTCCTTGCAAGGAAGTGTCGCATTTACATTCATTTGAAGTGTAGACGAGGAATACATGATACTCCGCAAATCATATTATATCTTACCATGAAATATAGAAATGAGATGCGATATCGCGTTTTAGGAAGCATTAGAACTCTATTGCTACGATAGGTAGACATCTGCAAACGCTATTTCCTTGCAAGGAAGTGTCGCATTTACATTCATTTGAAGTGTAGACGAGGAATACATAAAACTTCGCAAATCATATTATATCTTACAATGAAACATAGAAATGAGATGCGATATCGCGTTCTAAAAAGCATCAGAAATCCATTGCTACGATACGTAGACATCTGCAAACGCTATTTCATTGCAAGGAAGTGTCGCATTTACATTCATTTGAAGTGTAGACGAGGAATGCATAACACTTCGCAATGAATATTATATCTTATCATGAAACATAGATATGAGATGCAATACCTCGTTTTAAGAAGCATTTGAACTCTATTGCTTCGGTACGTAGACATCTGCAAACGTTATTTCCTTGCAAGGAAGTGTCGCATTTACATTCATTTGAAGTGTAGACGAGGAATTCATGATACTTCGCAAATCATATTATATCTTACCATGAAACATAGAAACGAGGTGCGATATCGCGTTGTAAGAAGCATTTGAACTCTATTGCTTCGATACGTAGACATCTGCAAACGCTATTTCCTTGCAAGGAAGTGTCGCATTTACATTCATTTGAAGTGTAGACGAGGAATATATAACACTTCGCAAATAATATTATATCCTACCATGAAACATAGAAATGAGATGCGATATCGCGTTTTAACAAGCATTAGAACACTATTGCTGCGATAGGTAGACATTTGCAAACGCTATTTCCTTGCAAGGAAGTGTCGCATTTACATTCATTTGAAGTGTAGACGAGGAATACATGACACTTCGCAAATCATATTATATCTTACCATGTAACATAAAAATGAGATGCGATATCGCGTTTTAAGAATTATAAGAACTCTATTGCTACGATACGTAGACATCTGCAAACGCTATTTCCTTGCAAGGAAGTGTCGCATTTACATTCATTTGAATCGTAGACGAGGAATGCATAACACTTCGCAATGAATATTATATCCTATCATGTAACATAGATATGAGATGCAATATCTCGTTTTAAGAAGCATTTGAACTCTATTGCTTCGATACGTAGACATCTGCAAACGTTATTTCCTTGCAAGGAAGTGTCGCATTTACATTCATTTGAAGTGTAGACGAGGAATATATGACACTTCGCAAATCATATTATATCTTACCATGAAACATAGAAATGAGATGCGAAATCGCGTTTTAAGAAGCATTAGAACTCAATTGCTACGATACGTAGACATCTGCAAACGCTATTTCCTTGCAAGGAAGTGTCGCATTTACATTCATTTGAAGTGTAGGCGAGGAATACATAACACTTCGCAAATCATATTATACCTTACCATGAAACATAGAAATGAGATGCGATATCGCGTTTTAAGAATCATAAGAACTCTATTGCTACGATACGTAGACATTTGCAAACGCTATTTCCTTGCAAGGAAGTGTCGCATTTACATTCATTTGAATCGTAGACGAGGAATGCATAACACTTCGCAATGAATATTATATCTTATCATGAAACATAGATATGAGATGCAATACCTCGTTTTAAGAAGCATTTGAACTCTATTGCTTCGATACGTAGACATCTGCAAACGCTATTTCCTTGCAAGGAAGTGTCGCATTTACATTCATTTGAAGTGTAGACGAGGAATACATGACACTTCGCAAATCATATTATATCTTACCATGAAACATAGAAATGAGATGCGATATCGCGTTCTAAAAAGCATCAGAAATCCATTGCTACGATACGTAGACATCTGCAAACGCTATTTCCTTGCAAGGAAGTGTCGCATTTACATTCATTTGAAGTGTAGACGAGGAATACATAGCACTTCGCAAATCATATTATATCTTACCATGAAACATAGAAATGTGATGCGATATCGCGTTTTAAGAATCATAAGAACTCTATTGCTACGATACGTAGACATCTGCAAACGCTATTTCCTTGCTAGGAAGTGTCGCATTAACATTCATTTGAAGTGTAGACGAGGAATATATGACCCTTCGCAAATCATATTATATCTTACCATGAAACATAGAAATGAGATGCGATATCGCGTTTTAAGAAGCTTTAGAACTCTATTGCTTCGATACGTAGACATTTGCAAACGCTATTTCCTTGCAAGGAAGTGTCGCATTTACATTCATTTGAAGTGTAGACGAGGAATACATGACACTTCGCAAATCGTATTATATCATACCATGAAACATAGAAATGAGAAGCGATATCGCGTTCTAAGAAGCATCAGAAATCCATTGCTACGATACGTAGACATCTGCAAACGCTATTTCCTTGCGAGGAAGTGTCGCATTTACATTCATTTGATGCGTAGACGAGGAATACATAACACATCGCAAATCTTATTATACCTTACCATGAAACATAGAAATGAAATGCGATATCGCGTTTTAAGGATCATAAGAACTCTATTGCTACGATACGTAGACATCTGCAAACGCTATTTCCTTGCAAGGAAGTGTCGCATTTACATTCAGTTGAAGTGTAGACGAGGAATACATAACACTTCGCAAATCATATTATATCTTACCACGAAGCATAGAAATGAGATGCGATATCGCGTTTTAAGAAGCGTTAGAACTCTATTGCTGCGATACGTAGACATCTGCAAACGCTATTTCCTTGCAAGGAAGTGTCGCATTTACATTCATTTGAAGTGTAGACGAGGAATACATAACACTTCGCAATGAATATTATATCTTATCATGAAACATAGATATGAGATGCAATACCTCGTTTTAAGAATCATAAGAACTCTATTGCTACGATACGTAGACATCTGCAAACGCTATTTCCTTGCTAGGAAGTGTCGCATTTACACTCATTTGATTCGTAGGCGAGGAATGCATAACACTTCGCAATGAATATTATATATTATCATGAAACATAGATATGAGGTGCAATATCTCGTTTTAAGAAGCATTTGAACTCTATTGCTTCGATACGTAGACATCTGCAAACGCTATTTCCTTGCAAGGAAGTGTCGCATTAACATTCATTTGAAGTGTAGACGAGGAATACATGATACCTCGCAAATCATATTATATCTTACCATGAAACATAGAAACGAGGTGCGATATCGCGTTGTAAGAAGCATTTGAACTCTATTGCTTCGATACGTAGACATCTGCAAACGCTATTTCCTTGCAAGGAAGTGTCGCATTTACATTCATTTAAAGTGTAGACGAGGAATACATAACACATCGCAAATCATATTATATCTTACCATGAAACATAGAAATGAGATGCGATGTCGCGTTTTAAGAAGCATTAGAACACTATTGCTACCATAGGTAGACATTTGCAAACGCTACTTCCTTGCAAGGAAGTGTCGCATTTACATTCATTTGAATCGTAGACGAGGAATGCATAACACTTCGCAATGAATATTATATCTTATCATGAAACATAGATATGAGATGCAATACCTCGTTTTAAGAAGCATTTGAACTCTATTGCATCGATACGTAGACATCTGCAAACGTTATTTCCTTGCAAGGAAGTGTCGCATTTACATTCATTTGAAGTGTAGACGCGGAATTCATGACACTTCGCAAATCATATTATATCTTACCATGAAACATAGAAATGAGATGCGAAATCGCGTTTTAAAAAGCATTAGAACTCTATTGCTACGATACGTAGACATCTGCAAACGCCCTTTCCTTGCAAGGAAGTGTCGCATTTACATTCATTTGAAGTGTAGACGAGGAATACATAACACTTCGCAAATCATATTATATCTTACCATGAAACATAGAAATGAGATGCGATATCGCGTTTTAAGAATCATAAGAACTCTATTGCTACGATACGTAGACATCTGCAAACGCTATTTCCTTGCTAGGAAGTGTCGCATTTACACTCATTTGATTCGTAGGCGAGGAATGCATAACACTTCGCAATGAATATTATATCTTATCATGAAACATAGGTATGAGATGCAATACCTCGTTTTAAGAAGCATTTGAACTCTATTGCTTCGATACTTAGACATCTGCAAAAGCTATTTCCTTGCAAGGAAGTGTCGCATTTACATTCATTTGAAGTGCAGACGAGAAATACATAACACTTCGCAAATCATATTATATCTTACCATGAAACATAGAAATGAGATACGATATCGCGTTTTAAGAATCATAAGAACTCTATTGCTACGATACGTAGACATCTGCAAACGCTATTTCCTTGCAAGGAAGTGTCGCATTTACATTCATTTGAAGTGTAGACGAGGAATACATGACACTTCGCAAATCATATCATATCTTACCATGAAACATAGAAATGAGATGCGATATCACGTTTTAAAAGCATTAGAAATCTATTGCTACGATACACAGACATCTGCAAACGCTATTTCCTAGCAAGAAAGTGTCGCATTTACATTCATTTGAAGTGTAGGCGAGGAGTACATAACACTTCGCAAATCATATTATACCTTACCATGAAACATAGAAATGAGATGCGATATCGCGTTTTAAGAATCATTAGAACTCTATCGCTACGATACGTAGACATCTGCAAACGCTATTTCCTTGCAAGGAAGTGTCGCATTTACATTCATTTGAAGTGTAGACGAGGAATACATAACACTTCGCAATGAATATTATATCTTATCATGAAACATAGATATGAGATGCAATACCTCGTTTTAAGAAGCATTTGAACTCTATTGCTTCGATACGTAGACATCTGCAAACGCTATTTCCTTGCAAAGAAGTGTCACATTTACATTCATTTGAAGTGTAGACGAGGAATACATAACACATCGCAAATCATATTATATCTTACCATGAAACATAGAAATGAGATATGATGTCGCGTTTTAAGAAGCATTAGAACACTATTGCTACGATAGGTAGACATTTGCAAACGCTACTTCCTTGGAAGGAAGTGTCGCATTTACATTCATTTGAATCGTAGACGAGGAATGCATAACACTTCGCAAATCATATTATATCTTACCATGAAACATAGAAACGAGGTGCGATATCGCGTTGTAAGAAGCATTTGAACTCCATTGCTTCGATACGTAGACATCTGCAAACGCTATTTCCTTGCTAGGAAGTGTCGCATTTACACTCATTTGAATCGTAGACGAGGAATGCATAACACTTCGCAATGAATATTATATCTTATCATGAAACATAGATATGAGATGCAATACCTCGTTTTAAGAAGCATTTGAACTCTATTGCTTCGATACGTAGACATCTGCAAACGCTATTTCCTTGCAAGGAAGTGTCGCATTTACATTCATTTGAAGTGTAGACGAGGAATACATGACACTTCGCAAATCATATCATATCTTACCATGAAACATAGAAATGAGATGCGATATCACGTTTTAAAAGCATTAGAAATCTATTGCTACGATACACAGACATCTGCAAACGCTATTTCCTAGCAAGGAAGTGTCGCATTTACATTCATTTGAAGTGTAGGCGAGGAGTACATAACACTTCGCAAATCATATTATACCTTACCATGAAACATAGAAATGAGATGCGATATCGCGTTTTAAGAATCATTAGAACTCTATTGCTACGATACGTAGACATCTGCAAACGCTATTTCCTTGCAAGGAAGTGTCGCATTTACATTCATTTGAAGTGTAGACGAGGAATACATAACACTTCGCAATGAATATTATATCTTATCATGAAACATAGATATGAGATGCAATACTTCGTTTTAAGAAGCATTTGAACTCTATTGCTTCGATACGTAGACATCTGCAAACGCTATTTCCTTGCAAGGAAGTGTCACATTTACATTCATTTGAAGTGTAGACGAGGAATACATAACACATCGCAAATCATATTATATCTTACCATGAAACATAGAAATGAGATGCGATGTCGCGTTTTAAGAATCATAAGAACTCTATTGCTACGATACGTAGACATCTGCAAACGCTATTTCCTTGCAAGGAAGTGTCGCATTTACATTCATTTGAAGTGTAGACGAGGAATATATAACACTTCGCAAATAATATTATATCCTACCATGAAACATAGAAATGAGATGCGATATCGCGTTTTAAGAAGCACTAGAACACTATTGCTACGATAGGTAGACATTTGCAAACGCCATTTCCTCGCAAGGAAGTGTCGCATTTACATTCATTTGAATCGTAGACGAGGAATGCATAACACTTCGCAATGAATATTATATCTTATCATGAAACATAGATATGAGATGCAATACCTCGTTTTAAGAAGCATTTGAACTCTATTGCTTCGATACGTAGACATCTGCAAACGCTATTTCCTTGCAAGGAAGTGTCGCATTTACATTCATTTGAAGTGTAGACGAGGAATACATGACACTTCGCAAATCATATCATATCTTACCATGAAACATAGAAATGAGATGCGATATCACGTTTTAAAAGCATTAGAAATCTATTGCTACGATACACAGACATCTGCAAACGCTATTTCCTAGCAAGGAAGTGTCGCATTTACATTCATTTGAAGTGTAGGCGAGGAGTACATAACACTTCGCAAATCATATTATACCTTACCATGAAACATAGAAATGAGATGCGATATCGCGTTTTAAGAATCATTAGAACTCTATTGCTACGATACGTAGACATCTGCAAACGCTATTTCCTTGCAAGGAAGTGCCGCATTTACATTCATTTGAAGTGTAGACGAGGAATACATAACACTTCGCAATGAATATTATATCTTATCATGAAACATAGATATGAGATGCAATACCTCGTTTTAAGAAGCATTTGAACTCTATTGCTTCGATACGTAGACATCTGCAAACGCTATTTCCTAGCAAGGAAGTGTCACATTTACATTCATTTGAAGTGTAGACGAGGAATACATAACACATCGCAAATCATATTATATCTTACCATGAAACATAGAAATGAGATGCGATGTCGCGTTTTAAGAAGCATTAGAACACTATTGCTACGATAGGTAGACATTTGCAAACGCTACTTCCTTGCAAGGAAGTGTCGCATTTACATTCATTTGAATCGTAGACGAGGAATGCATAACACTTCGCAAATCATATTATATCTTACCATGAAACATAGAAACGAGGTGCGATATCGCGTTGTAAGAAGCATTTTAACTCTATTGCTTCGATACGTAGACATCTGCAAACGCTATTTCCTTGCAACGAAGTGTCGCATTTACATTCATTTGAAGTGTAGACGAGGAATACATAACACATCGCAAATCATATTATATCTTACCATGAAACATAGAAATGAGATGCGATGTCGCGTTTTAGGAAGCATTAGAACACTATTGCTACGATAGGTAGACATTTGCAAACGCTACTTCCTTGCAAGGAAGTGTCGCAATTACATTCATTTGAATCGTAGACGAGGAATGCATATCACTTCGCAATGAATATTATATCTTATCATGAAACATAGATATGAGATGCAATACCTCGTTTTAAGAAGCATTTGAACTCTATTGCTTCGATACGTAGATATCTGCAATCGCTATTTCCTTGCTAGGAAGTGTCGCATTTACATTCATTTGAAGTGCAGACGAGAAATACATAACACTTCGCAAATCATATTATATCTTACCATGAAACATAGAAATGAGATACGATATCGCGTTTTAAGAATCATAAGAACTCTATTGCTACGATACGTAGACATCTGCAAACGCTATTTCCTTGCAAGGAAGTGTCGCATTTACATTCATTTGAAGTGTAGACGAGGAATACATGACACTTCGCAAATCATATCATATCTTACCATGAAACATAGAAATGAGATGCGATATCACGTTTTAAAAGCATTAGAAATCTATTGCTACGATACACAGACATCTGCAAACGCTATTTCCTAGCAAGAAAGTGTCGCATTTACATTCATTTGAAGTGTAGGCGAGGAGTACATAACACTTCGCAAATCATATTATACCTTACCATGAAACATAGAAATGAGATGCGAAATCGCGTTTTAAGAAGCATTAGAACTCTATTGCTACGATACGTAGACATCTGCAAACGCTATTTCCTTGCAAGGAAGTGTCGCATTTACATTCATTTGAAGTGTAGGCGAGGAATACATAACACTTCGCAAATCATATTATACCTTACCATGAAACATAGAAATGAGATGCGATATCGCGTTTTAAGAATCATAAGAACTCTATTGCTACGATACGTAGACATTTGCAAACGCTATTTCCTTGCAAGGAAGTGTCGCATTTACATTCATTTGAATCGTAGACGAGGAATGCATAACACTTCGCAATGAATATTATATCTTATCATGAAACATAGATATGAGATGCAATACCTCGTTTTAAGAAGCATTTGAACTCTATTGCTTCGATACGTAGACATCTGCAAACGCTATTTCCTTGCAAGGAAGTGTCGCATTTACATTCATTTGAAGTGTAGACGAGGAATATATGACACTTCGCAAATCATATTATATCTTACCATGAAACATAGAAATGAGATGCGATATCGCGTTTTAAGAAGCTTTAGAACTCTATTGCTTCGATACGTAGACATTTGCAAACGCTATTTCCTTGCAAGGAAGTGTCGCATTTACATTCATTTGAAGTGTAGACGAGGAATACATGACACTTCGCAAATCGTATTATATCATACCATGAAACATAGAAATGAGAAGCGATATCGCGTTCTAAGAAGCATCAGAAATCCATTGCTACGATACGTAGACATCTGCAAACGCTATTTCCTTGCGAGGAAGTGTCGCATTTACATTCATTTGATGCGTAGACGAGGAATACATAACACATCGCAAATCTTATTATACCTTACCATGAAACATAGAAATGAAATGCGATATCGCGTTTTAAGGATCATAAGAACTCTATTGCTACGATACGTAGACATCTGCAAACGCTATTTCCTTGCAAGGAAGTGTCGCATTTACATTCAGTTGAAGTGTAGACGAGGAATACATAACACTTCGCAAATCATATTATATCTTACCACGAAGCATAGAAATGAGATGCGATATCGCGTTTTAAGAAGCGTTAGAACTCTATTGCTACGATACGTAGACATCTGCAAACGCTATTTCCTTGCAAGGAAGTGTCGCATTTACATTCATTTGAAGTGTAGACGAGGAATACATAACACTTCGCAATGAATATTATATCTTATCATGAAACATAGATATGAGATGCAATACCTCGTTTTAAGAATCATAAGAACTCTATTGCTACGATACGTAGACATCTGCAAACGCTATTTCCTTGCTAGGAAGTGTCGCATTTACACTCATTTGATTCGTAGGCGAGGAATGCATAACACTTCGCAATGAATATTATATATTATCATGAAACATAGATATGAGGTGCAATATCTCGTTTTAAGAAGCATTTGAACTCTATTGCTTCGATACGTAGACATCTGCAAACGCTATTTCCTTGCAAGGAAGTGTCGCATTTACATTCATTTGAAGTGTAGACGAGGAATACATGATACCTCGCAAATCATATTATATCTTACCATGAAACATAGAAACGAGGTGCGATATCGCGTTGTAAGAAGCATTTTAACTCTATTGCTTCGATACGTAGACATCTGCAAACGCTATTTCCTTGCAAGGAAGTGTCGCATTTACATTCATTTGAAGTGTAGACGAGGAATACATAACACATCGCAAATCATATTATATCTTACCATGAAACATAGAAATGAGATGCGATGTCGCGTTTTAAGAAGCATTAGAACACTATTGCTACCATAGGTAGACATTTGCAAACGCTACTTCCTTGCAAGGAAGTGTCGCATTTACATTCATTTGAATCGTAGACGAGGAATGCATAACACTTCGCAATGAATATTATATCTTATCATGAAACATAGATATGAGATGCAATACCTCGTTTTAAGAAGCATTTGAACTCTATTGCATCGATACGTAGACATCTGCAAACGTTATTTCCTTGCAAGGAAGTGTCGCATTTACATTCATTTGAAGTGTAGACGCGGAATTCATGACACTTCGCAAATCATATTATATCTTACCATGAAACATAGAAATGAGATGCGAAATCGCGTTTTAAAAAGCATTAGAACTCTATTGCTACGATACGTAGACATCTGCAAACGCCCTTTCCTTGCAAGGAAGTGTCGCATTTACATTCATTTGAAGTGTAGACGAGGAATACATAACACTTCGCAAATCATATTATATCTTACCATGAAACATAGAAATGAGATGCGATATCGCGTTTTAAGAATCATAAGAACTCTATTGCTACGATACGTAGACATCTGCAAACGCTATTTCCTTGCTAGGAAGTGTCGCATTTACACTCATTTGAATCGTAGGCGAGGAATGCATAACACTTCGCAATGAATATTATATCTTATCATGAAACATAGGTATGAGATGCAATACCTCGTTTTAAGAAGCATTTGAACTCTATTGCTTCGATACTTAGACATCTGCAAAAGCTATTTCCTTGCAAGGAAGTGTCGCATTTACATTCATTTGAAGTGCAGACGAGAAATACATAACACTTCGCAAATCATATTATATCTTACCATGAAACATAGAAATGAGATACGATATCGCGTTTTAAGAATCATAAGAACACTATTGCTACGATACGTAGACATCTGCAAACGCTATTTCCTTGCAAGGAAGTGTCGCATTTACATTCATTTGAAGTGTAGACGAGGAATACATGACACTTCGCAAATCATATCATATCTTACCATGAAACATAGAAATGAGATGCGATATCACGTTTTAAAAGCATTAGAAATCTATTGCTACGATACACAGACATCTGCAAACGCTATTTCCTAGCAAGAAAGTGTCGCATTTACATTCATTTGAAGTGTAGGCGAGGAGTACATAACATTTCGCAAATCATATTATACCTTACCATGAAACATAGAAATGAGATGCGATATCGCGTTTTAAGAATCATTAGAACTCTATCGCTACGATACGTAGACATCTGCAAACGCTATTTCCTTGCAAGGAAGTGTCGCATTTACATTCATTTGAAGTGTAGACGAGGAATACATAACACTTCGCAATGAATATTATATCTTATCATGAAACATAGATATGAGATGCAATACCTCGTTTTAAGAAGCATTTGAACTCTATTGCTTCGATACGTAGACATCTGCAAACGCTATTTCCTTGCAAAGAAGTGTCACATTTACATTCATTTGAAGTGTAGACGAGGAATACATAACACATCGCAAATCATATTATATCTTACCATGAAACATAGAAATGAGATATGATGTCGCGTTTTAAGAAGCATTAGAACACTATTGCTACGATAGGTAGACATTTGCAAACGCTACTTCCTTGGAAGGAAGTGTCGCATTTACATTCATTTGAATCGTAGACGAGGAATGCATAACACTTCGCAAATCATATTATATCTTACCATGAAACATAGAAACGAGGTGCGATATCGCGTTGTAAGAAGCATTTGAACTCCATTGCTTCGATACGTAGACATCTGCAAACGCTATTTCCTTGCTAGGAAGTGTCGCATTTACACTCATTTGAATCGTAGACGAGGAATGCATAACACTTCGCAATGAATATTATATCTTATCATGAAACATAGATATGAGATGCAATACCTCGTTTTAAGAAGCATTTGAACTCTATTGCTTCGATACGTAGACATCTGCAAACGCTATTTCCTTGCAAGGAAGTGTCGCATTTACATTCATTTGAAGTGTAGACGAGGAATACATGACACTTCGCAAATCATATCATATCTTACCATGAAACATAGAAATGAGATGCGATATCACGTTTTAAAAGCATTAGAAATCTATTGCTACGATACACAGACATCTGCAAACGCTATTTCCTAGCAAGGAAGTGTCGCATTTACATTCATTTGAAGTGTAGGCGAGGAGTACATAACACTTCGCAAATCATATTATACCTTACCATGAAACATAGAAATGAGATGCGATATCGCGTTTTAAGAATCATTAGAACTCTATTGCTACGATACGTAGACATCTGCAAACGCTATTTCCTTGCAAGGAAGTGTCGCATTTACATTCATTTGAAGTGTAGACGAGGAATACATAACACTTCGCAATGAATATTATATCTTATCATGAAACATAGATATGAGATGCAATACTTCGTTTTAAGAAGCATTTGAACTCTATTGCTTCGATACGTAGACATCTGCAAACGCTATTTCCTTGCAAGGAAGTGTCACATTTACATTCATTTGAAGTGTAGACGAGGAATACATAACACATCGCAAATCATATTATATCTTACCATGAAACATAGAAATGAGATGCGATGTCGCGTTTTAAGAATCATAAGAACTCTATTGCTACGATACGTAGACATCTGCAAACGCTATTTCCTTGCAAGGAAGTGTCGCATTTACATTCATTTGAAGTGTAGACGAGGAATATATAACACTTCGCAAATAATATTATATCCTACCATGAAACATAGAAATGAGATGCGATATCGCGTTTTAAGAAGCACTAGAACACTATTGCTACGATAGGTAGACATTTGCAAACACCATTTCCTCGCAAGGAAGTGTCGCATTTACATTCATTTGAATCGTAGACGAGGAATGCATAACACTTCGCAATGAATATTATATCTTATCATGAAACATAGATATGAGATGCAATACCTCGTTTTAAGAAGCATTTGAACTCTATTGCTTCGATACGTAGACATCTGCAAACGCTATTTCCTTGCAAGGAAGTGTCGCATTTACATTCATTTGAAGTGTAGACGAGGAATACATGACACTTCGCAAATCATATCATATCTTACCATGAAACATAGAAATGAGATGCGATATCACGTTTTAAAAGCATTAGAAATCTATTGCTACGATACACAGACATCTGCAAACGCTATTTCCTAGCAAGGAAGTGTCGCATTTACATTCATTTGAAGTGTAGGCGAGGAGTACATAACACTTCGCAAATCATATTATACCTTACCATGAAACATAGAAATGAGATGCGATATCGCGTTTTAAGAATCATTAGAACTCTATTGCTACGATACGTAGACATCTGCAAACGCTATTTCCTTGCAAGGAAGTGTCGCATTTACATTCATTTGAAGTGTAGACGAGGAATACATAACACTTCGCAATGAATATTATATCTTATCATGAAACATAGATATGAGATGCAATACTTCGTTTTAAGAAGCATTTGAACTCTATTGCTTCGATACGTAGACATCTGCAAACGCTATTTCCTTGCAAGGAAGTGTCACATTTACATTCATTTGAAGTGTAGACGAGGAATACATAACACATCGCAAATCATATTATATCTTACCATGAAACATAGAAATGAGATGCGATGTCGCGTTTTAAGAATCATAAGAACTCTATTGCTACGATACGTAGACATCTGCAAACGCTATTTCCTTGCAAGGAAGTGTCGCATTTACATTCATTTGAAGTGTAGACGAGGAATATATAACACTTCGCAAATAATATTATATCCTACCATGAAACATAGAAATGAGATGCGATATCGCGTTTTAAGAAGCACTAGAACACTATTGCTACGATAGGTAGACATTTGCAAACGCCATTTCCTCGCAAGGAAGTGTCGCATTTACATTCATTTGAATCGTAGACGAGGAATGCATAACACTTCGCAATGAATATTATATCTTATCATGAAACATAGATATGAGATGCAATACCTCGTTTTAAGAAGCATTTGAACTCTATTGCTTCGATACGTAGACATCTGCAAACGCTATTTCCTTGCAAGGAAGTGTCGCATTTACATTCATTTGAAGTGTAGACGAGGAATACATGACACTTCGCAAATCATATCATATCTTACCATGAAACATAGAAATGAGATGCGATATCACGTTTTAAAAGCATTAGAAATCTATTGCTACGATACACAGACATCTGCAAACGCTATTTCCTAGCAAGGAAGTGTCGCATTTACATTCATTTGAAGTGTAGGCGAGGAGTACATAACACTTCGCAAATCATATTATACCTTACCATGAAACATAGAAATGAGATGCGATATCGCGTTTTAAGAATCATTAGAAATCTATTGCTACGATACGTAGACATCTGCAAACGCTATTTCCTTGCAAGGAAGTGCCGCATTTACATTCATTTGAAGTGTAGACGAGGAATACATAACACTTCGCAATGAATATTATATCTTATCATGAAACATAGATATGAGATGCAATACCTCGTTTTAAGAAGCATTTGAACTCTATTGCTTCGATACGTAGACATCTGCAAACGCTATTTCCTAGCAAGGAAGTGTCACATTTACATTCATTTGAAGTGTAGACGAGGAATACATAACACATCGCAAATCATATTATATCTTACCATGAAACATAGAAATGAGATGCGATGTCGCGTTTTAAGAAGCATTAGAACACTATTGCTACGATAGGTAGACATTTGCAAACGCTACTTCCTTGCAAGGAAGTGTCGCATTTACATTCATTTGAATCGTAGACGAGGAATGCATAACACTTCGCAAATCATATTATATCTTACCATGAAACATAGAAACGAGGTGCGATATCGCGTTGTAAGAAGCATTTTAACTCTATTGCTTCGATACGTAGACATCTGCAAACGCTATTTCCTTGCAACGAAGTGTCGCATTTACATTCATTTGAAGTGTAGACGAGGAATACATAACACATCGCAAATCATATTATATCTTACCATGAAACATAGAAATGAGATGCGATGTCGCGTTTTAGGAAGCATTAGAACACTATTGCTACGATAGGTAGACATTTGCAAACGCTACTTCCTTGCAAGGAAGTGTCGCAATTACATTCATTTGAATCGTAGACGAGGAATGCATATCACTTCGCAATGAATATTATATCTTATCATGAAACATAGATATGAGATGCAATACCTCGTTTTAAGAAGCATTTGAACTCTATTGCTTCGATACGTAGATATCTGCAATCGCTATTTCCTTGCTAGGAAGTGTCGCATTTACATTCATTTGAAGTGTAGACGAGGAATACATGACACTTCGCAAATCATATCATATCTTACCATGAAACATAGAAATGAGATGCGATATCACGTTTTAAAAGCATTAGAAATCTATTGCTACGATACACAGACATCTGCAAACGCTATTTCCTAGCAAGGAAGTGTCGCATTTACATTCATTTGAAGTGTAGGCGAGGAGTACATAACACTTCGCAAATCATATTATACCTTACCATGAAACATAGAAATGAGATGCGATATCGCGTTTTAAGAATCATTAGAACTCTATTGCTACGATACGTAGACATCTGCAAACGCTATTTCCTTGCAAGGAAGTGTCGCATTTACATTCATTTGAAGTGTAGACGAGGAATACATAACACTTCGCAATGAATATTATATCTTATCATGAAACATAGATATGAGATGCAATACCTCGTTTTAAGAAGCATTTGAACTCTATTGCTTCGATACGTAGACATCTGCAAACGCTATTTCCTTGCAAGGAAGTGTCACATTTACATTCATTTGAAGTGTAGACGAGGAATACATAACACATCGCAAATCATATTATATCTTACCATGAAACATAGAAATGAGATGCGATGTCGCGTTTTAAGAAGCATTAGAACACTATTGCTACGATAGGTAGACATTTGCAAACGCTACTTCCTTGCAAGGAAGTGCCGCATTTACATTCATTTGAATCGTAGACGAGGAATGCATAACACTTCGCAAATCATATTATATCTTACCATGAAACATAGAAACGAGGTGCGATATCGCGTTGTAAGAAGCATTTTAACTCTATTGCTTCGATACGTAGACATCTGCAAACGCTATTTCCTTGCAAGGAAGTGTCACATTTACATTCATTTGAAGTGTAGACGAGGAATACATAACACATCGCAAATCATATTATATCTTACCATGAAACATAGAAATGAGGTGCGATGTCGCGTTTTAAGAAGCATTAGAACACTATTGCTACGATAGGTAGACATTTGCAAACGCTACTTCCTTGTAAGGAAGTGTCGCATTTACATTCATTTGAATCGTAGACGAGGAATGCATAACACTTCGCAAATCATATTATATCTCACCATGAAACATAGAAACGAGGTGCGATATCGCGTTGTAAGAAGCATTTGAACTCTATTGCTTCGATACGTAGACATCTGCAATCGCTATTTCCTTGCTAGGAAGTGTCGCATTTACATTCATTTGAAGTGTAGACGAGGAATACATGACACTTCGCAAATCATATTATATCTTACCATGAAACATAGAAATGAGATGCGAAATCGCGTTTTAAGAAGCATTAGAACTCTATTGCTACGATACGTAGACATCTGCAAACGCTATTTCCTTGCAAGGAAGTGTCGCATTTACATTCATTTGAAGTGTAGACGAGGAATACATAACACTTCGCAAATCATATTATATCTTACCATGAAACATAGCAATGAGATGCGATATCGCGTTTTAAGAATCATAAGAACACTATTGCTACGATACGTAGACATCTGCTAACGCTATTTCCTTGCAAGGAAGTGTCGCATTTACATTCATCTGAGGTGTAGACGAGGAATACATGACACTTCGAAAATCATATCATATCTTACCCTGAAACATACAAATGAGATGC
Organism: Xylocopa sonorina; assembly: GCF_050948175.1. Classification (NCBI taxonomy): domain Eukaryota; kingdom Metazoa; phylum Arthropoda; class Insecta; order Hymenoptera; family Apidae; genus Xylocopa; species Xylocopa sonorina. The sequence goes on from NW_027490173.1 coordinate 380,334, forward strand.
GATATCACGTTTTAAAAGCATTAGAAATCTATTGCTACGATACACAGACATCTGCAAACGCTATTTCCTAGCAAGGAAGTGTCACATTTACATTCATTTGAAGTGTAGACGAGGAATACATAACACTTCGCAAATAATATTATATCCTACCATGAAACATAGAAATGAGATGCGATATCGCGTTTTAGGAAGCATTAGAACTCTATTGCTACGATAGGTAGACATCTGCAAACGCTATTTCCTTGCAAGGAAGTGTCGCATTTACATTCATTTGAAGTGTAGACGAGGAATACATAAAACTTCGCAAATCATATTATATCTTACAATGAAACAAAGAAATGAGATGCGATATCGCGTTTTAAGAAGCATCAGAAATCTATTGCTACGATACGTAGACATCTGCAAACGCTATTTCCTAGCGAGGAAGTGTCGCATTCACATTCATTTGAAGTGTAGACGAGGAATACGTGATACTTCGCAAATCATATTATATCTTACCATGAAACATAGAAATGAGATGCGATATCGCGTTTTAGGAAGCACTAGAACTCTATTGCTACGATAGGTAGACATCTGCAAATGCTATTTCCTTGCAAGGAAGTGTCGCATTTACATTCATTTGAAGTGTAGACGAGGAATACATAACACTTCGCAAATCGTATTACATCTTACCATGAAACATAGAAATGAGATGCGATATCGCGTTTTAAGAAGCATGAGAACTCTATTGCTACGATACGTAGACATCTGCAAACGCTATTTCCTTGCAAGGAAGTGTCGCATTTACATTCATTTGAAGTGTAGACGAGGAATATATAACACTTGGCAAATAATATTATATCCTACCATGAAACATAGAAATGAGATGCGATATCGCGTTTTAACAAGCATTAGAACACTATTGCTGCGATAGGTAGACATTTGCAAACGCTATTTCCTTGCAAGGAAGTGTCGCATTTACATTCATTTGAAGTGTAGACGAGGAATACATGACACTTCGCAAATCATATTATATCTTACCATGTAACATAAAAATGAGATGCGATATCGCGTTTTAAGAATTATAAGAACTCTATTGCTACGATACGTAGACATCTGCAAACGCTATTTCCTTGCAAGGAAGTGTCGCATTTACATTCATTTGAATCGTAGACGAGGAATGCATAACACTTCGCAATGAATATTATATCCTATCATGAAACATAGATATGAGATGCAATATCTCGTTTTAAGAAGCATTTGAACTCTATTGCTTCGATACGTAGACATCTGCAAACGTTATTTCCTTGCAAGGAAGTGTCGCATTTACATTCATTTGAAGTGTAGACGAGGAATACATGACACTTCGCAAATCATATTATATCTTACCATGAAACATAGAAATGAGATGCGAAATCGCGTTTTAAGAAGCATTAGAACTCTATTGCTACGATACGTAGACATCTGCAAACGCTATTTCCTTGCAAGGAAGTGTCGCATTTACATTCATTTGAAGTGTAGACGAGGAATACATAACACTTCGCAATGAATATTATATCTTATCATGAAACATAGATATGAGATGCAATACCTCGTTTTAAGAAGCATTTGAACTCTATTGCTTCGATACGTAGACATCTGCAAACGCTATTTCCTAGCAAGGAAGTGTCACATTTACATTCATTTGAAGTGTAGACGAGGAATACATAACACATCGCAAATCATATTATATCTTACCATGAAACATAGAAATGAGATGCGATGTCGCGTTTTAAGAAGCATTAGAACACTATTGCTACGATAGGTAGACATTTGCAAACGCTACTTCCTTGCAAGGAAGTGTTGCATTTACATTCATTTGAATCGTAGACGAGGAATGCATAACACTTCGCAAATCATATTATATCTTACCATGAAACATAGAAACGAGGTGCGATATCGCGTTGTAAGAAGCATTTTAACTCTATTGCTTCGATACGTAGACATCTGCAAACGCTATTTCCTTGCAACGAAGTGTCGCATTTACATTCATTTGAAGTGTAGACGAGGAATACATAACACATCGCAAATCATATTATATCTTACCATGAAACATAGAAATGAGATGCGATGTCGCGTTTTAGGAAGCATTAGAACACTATTGCTACGATAGGTAGACATTTGCAAACGCTACTTCCTTGCAAGGAAGTGTCGCAATTACATTCATTTGAATCGTAGACGAGGAATGCATATCACTTCGCAATGAATATTATATCTTATCATGAAACATAGATATGAGATGCAATACCTCGTTTTAAGAAGCATTTGAACTCTATTGCTTCGATACGTAGATATCTGCAATCGCTATTTCCTTGCTAGGAAGTGTCGCATTTACATTCATTTGAAGTGTAGACGAGGAATACATGACACTTCGCAAATCATATCATATCTTACCATGAAACATAGAAATGAGATGCGATATCACGTTTTAAAAGCATTAGAAATCTATTGCTACGATACACAGACATCTGCAAACGCTATTTCCTAGCAAGGAAGTGTCGCATTTACATTCATTTGAAGTGTAGGCGAGGAGTACATAACACTTCGCAAATCATATTATACCTTACCATGAAACATAGAAATGAGATGCGATATCGCGTTTTAAGAATCATTAGAACTCTATTGCTACGATACGTAGACATCTGCAAACGCTATTTCCTTGCAAGGAAGTGTCGCATTTACATTCATTTGAAGTGTAGACGAGGAATACATAACACTTCGCAATGAATATTATATCTTATCATGAAACATAGATATGAGATGCAATACCTCGTTTTAAGAAGCATTTGAACTCTATTGCTTCGATACGTAGACATCTGCAAACGCCATTTCCTTGCAAGGAAGTGTCACATTTACATTCATTTGAAGTGTAGACGAGGAATACATAACACATCGCAAATCATATTATATCTTACCATGAAACATAGAAATGAGATGCGATGTCGCGTTTTAAGAAGCATTAGAACACTATTGCTACGATAGGTAGACATTTGCAAACGCTACTTCCTTGCAAGGAAGTGCCGCATTTACATTCATTTGAATCGTAGACGAGGAATGCATAACACTTCGCAAATCATATTATATCTTACCATGAAACATAGAAACGAGGTGCGATATCGCGTTGTAAGAAGCATTTTAACTCTATTGCTTCGATACGTAGACATCTGCAAACGCTATTTCCTTGCAAGGAAGTGTCACATTTACATTCATTTGAAGTGTAGACGAGGAATACATAACACATCGCAAATCATATTATATCTTACCATGAAACATAGAAATGAGGTGCGATGTCGCGTTTTAAGAAGCATTAGAACACTATTGCTACGATAGGTAGACATTTGCAAACGCTACTTCCTTGCAAGGAAGTGTTGCATTTACATTCATTTGAATCGTAGACGAGGAATGCATAACACTTCGCAAATCATATTATATCTCACCATGAAACATAGAAACGAGGTGCGATATCGCGTTGTAAGAAGCATTTGAACTCTATTGCTTCGATACGTAGACATCTGCAATCGCTATTTCCTTGCTAGGAAGTGTCGCATTTACATTCATTTGAAGTGTAGACGAGGAATACATGACACTTCGCAAATCATATTATATCTTACCATGAAACATAGAAATGAGATGCGAAATCGCGTTTTAAGAAGCATTAGAACTCTATTGCTACGATACGTAGACATCTGCAAACGCTATTTCCTTGCAAGGAAGTGTCGCATTTACATTCATTTGAAGTGTAGACGAGGAATACATAACACTTCGCAAATCATATTATATCTTACCATGAAACATAGCAATGAGATGCGATATCGCGTTTTAAGAATCATAAGAACACTATTGCTACGATACGTAGACATCTGCTAACGCTATTTCCTTGCAAGGAAGTGTCGCATTTACATTCATCTGAGGTGTAGACGAGGAATACATGACACTTCGAAAATCATATCATATCTTACCCTGAAACATACAAATGAGATGCGATATCACGTTTTAAAAGCATTAGAAATCTATTGCTACGATACACAGACATCTGCAAACGCTATTTCCTAGCAAGGAAGTGTCACATTTACATTCATTTGAAGTGTAGACGAGGAATACATAACACTTCGCAAATAATATTATATCCTACCATGAAACATAGAAATGAAATTGCGATATCGCGTTTTAAGAAGCATTAGAACACTATTGCTACGATAGGTAGACATTTGCAAACGCTATTTCCTTGCAAGGAAGTGTCGCATTTACATTCATTTGAATCGTAGACGAGGAATGCATAACACTTCGCAATGTATATTATATCTTATCATGAAACATAGATATGAGATGCAATACCTCGTTTTAAGAAGCATTTGAACTCTATTGCTTCGATACGTAGACATCTGCAAACGCTATTTCCTTGCAAGGAAGTGTCGCATTGACATTCATTTTAAGTGTAGACGAGGAATACATGATACTCCGCAAATCATATTATATCTTACCATGAAATATAGAAATGAGATGCGATATCGCGTTTTAGGAAGCATTAGAACTCTATTGCTACGATAGGTAGACATCTGCAAACGCTATTTCCTTGCAAGGAAGTGTCGCATTTACATTCATTTGAAGTGTAGACGAGGAATACATAAAACTTCGCAAATCATATTATATCTTACAATGAAACAAAGAAATGAGATGCGATATCGCGTTTTAAGAAGCATCAGAAATCTATTGCTACGATACGTAGACATCTGCAAACGCTATTTCCTAGCGAGGAAGTGTCGCATTCACATTCATTTGAAGTGTAGACGAGGAATACGTGATACTTCGCAAATCATATTATATCTTACCATGAAACATAGAAATGAGATGCGATATCGCGTTTTAGGAAGCACTAGAACTCTATTGCTACGATAGGTAGACATCTGCAAATGCTATTTCCTTGCAAGGAAGTGTCGCATTTACATTCATTTGAAGTGTAGACGAGGAATACATAACACTTCGCAAATCGTATTACATCTTACCATGAAACATAGAAATGAGATGCGATATCGCGTTTTAAGAAGCATGAGAACTCTATTGCTACGATACGTAGACATCTGCAAACGCTATTTCCTTGCAAGGAAGTGTCGCATTTACATTCATTTGAAGTGTAGACGAGGAATATATAACACTTGGCAAATAATATTATATCCTACCATGAAACATAGAAATGAGATGCGATATCGCGTTTTAACAAGCATTAGAACACTATTGCTGCGATAGGTAGACAATTGCAAACGCTATTTCCTTGCAAGGAAGTGTCGCATTTACATTCATTTGAAGTGTAGACGAGGAATACATGACACTTCGCAAATCATATTATATCTTACCATGTAACATAAAAATGAGATGCGATATCGCGTTTTAAGAATTATAAGAACTCTATTGCTACGATACGTAGACATCTGCAAACGCTATTTCCTTGCAAGGAAGTGTCGCATTTACATTCATTTGAATCGTAGACGAGGAATGCATAACACTTCGCAATGAATATTATATCCTATCATGAAACATAGATATGAGATGCAATATCTCGTTTTAAGAAGCATTTGAACTCTATTGCTTCGATACGTAGACATCTGCAAACGTTATTTCCTTGCAAGGAAGTGTCGCATTTACATTCATTTGAAGTGTAGACGAGGAATACATGACACTTCGCAAATCATATTATATCTTACCATGAAACATAGAAATGAGATGCGAAATCGCGTTTTAAGAAGCATTAGAACTCTATTGCTACGATACGTAGACATCTGCAAACGCTATTTCCTTGCAAGGAAGTGTCGCATTTACATTCATTTGAAGTGTAGACGAGGAATACATGATACTCCGCAAATCATATTATATCTTACCATGAAATATAGAAATGAGATGCGATATCGCGTTTTAGGAAGCATTAGAACTCTATTGCTACGATAGGTAGACATCTGCAAACGCTATTTCCTTGCAAGGAAGTGTCGCATTTACATTCATTTGAAGTGTAGACGAGGAATACATAAAACTTCGCAAATCATATTATATCTTACAATGAAACAAAGAAATGAGATGCGATATCGCGTTTTAAGAAGCATCAGAAATCTATTGCTACGATACGTAGACATCTGCAAACGCTATTTCCTAGCGAGGAAGTGTCGCATTCACATTCATTTGAAGTGTAGACGAGGAATACATAACACTTCGCAAATCATATTATATCTTACCATGAAACATAGCAATGAGATGCGATATCGCGTTTTAAGAATCATAAGAACACTATTGCTACGATACGTAGACATCTGCTAACGCTATTTCCTTGCAAGGAAGTGTCGCATTTACATTCATCTGAGGTGTAGACGAGGAATACATGACACTTCGAAAATCATATCATATCTTACCATGAAACATACAAATGAGATGCGATATCACGTTTTAAAAGCACTAGAAATCTATTGCTACGATACACAGACATCTGCAAACGCTATTTCCTAGCAAGGAAGTGTCACATTTACATTCATTTGAAGTGTAGACGAGGAATATATAACACTTCGCAAATAATATTATATCCTACCATGATACATAGAAATGAGATGCGATATCGCGTTTTAAGAAGCATGAGAACTCTATTGCTACGATACGTAGACATCTGCAAACGCTATTTCCTTGCAAGGAAGTGTCGCATTTACATTCATTTGAAGTGTAGACGAGGAATATATAACACTTCGCAAATAATATTATATCCTACCAGGAAACATAGAAATGAGATGCGATATCGCGTTTTAACAAGCATTAGAACACTATTGCTGCGATAGGTAGACATTTGCAAACGCTATTTCGTTGCAAGGAAGTGTCGCATTTACATTCATTTGTATCGTAGACGAGGAATGCATAACACTTCGCAATGAATATTATATCCTATCATGAAACATAGATATGAGATGCAATATCTCGTTTAAAGAAGCATTTCAACTCTATTACTTCGATACGTAGACAACTGCAAACGCTATTTCCTTTCAAGGAAGTGTCTCATTTACATTCATTTGATGTGTAGACGAGGAATACATAACACTTCGCAAATCATATTATATCTTACCATGATACATGGAAATGAGATGCGATATCGCGTTTTAAGGAGCATTAGAACTCTATTGCTACGATACGTAGACACCTGCAAACGCTATTTCCTAACAAGGGAGTGTCGCATTCACATTCATTTGTAGTGTAGACGAGGAATACATAACACTTCGCAAATCATATTATATCTTACCATGAAACATAGAAATGAGATGCAATGTCGCGTTTTGAGAATCATAAGAACTCTATTGCTACGATACGTAGACATCTGCAAACGCTATTTCCTTGCGAGGAAGTGTCGCATATACATTCATTTGATGTGTAGACGAGGAATACATAACACATCGCAAATCTTATTATACCTTACCATGAAACATAGAAATGAAATGCGATATCGCGTTTTAAGGATCATAAGGACTCTATTGCTACGATACGTAGACATCTGCAAACGCTATTTCCTTGCAAGGAAGTGTCGCATTTACATTCATTTGAAGTGTTGACGAGGAATACATGACACTTCGCAAATCATATTATATCTTACCATGAAACATAGAAATGAGATGCGATATCGCGTTTTAAGAAGCGTTAGAACTCTATTGCTACGAAACGTAGACATCTGCAAACGCTATTTCCTTGCAAGGAAGTGTCGCAATTACATTCATTTGAATCGTAGACGAGGAATGCATAACACTTCGCAATGAATATTATATCTTATCATGAAACATAGATATGAGATGCAATACCTCGTTTTAAGAAGCATTTGAACTCTATTGCTTCGATACGTAGACATCTGCAAACGCTATTTCCTTGCAAGGAAGTGTCGCAATTACATTCATTTGAATCGTAGACGAGGAATGCATAACACTTCGCAATGAATATTATATCTTATCATGAAACATAGATATGAGATGCAATACCTCGTTTTAAGAAGCATTTGAACTCTATTGCTTCGATACGTAGACATCTGCAAACGCTATTTCCTTGCAAGGAAGTGTCGCATTTACATTCATTTGAAGTGTAGACGAGGAATACATGACACTTCGCAAATCATATCATATCTTACCATGAAACATAGAAATGAGATGCGATATCGCGTTCTAAGAAGCATCAGAAATCCATTGCTACGATACGTAGACATCTGCAAACGCTATTTCCTTGCGAGGAAGTGTCGCATTTACATTCATTTGATGTGTAGACGAGGAATACATAACACATCGCAAATCTTATTATACCTTACCATGAAACATAGAAATGAAATGCGATATCGCGTTTTAAGGATCATAAGGACTCTATTGCTACGATACGTAGACATCTGCAAACGCTATTTCCTTGCAAGGAAGTGTCGCATTTACATTCATTTGAAGTGTTGACGAGGAATACATAACACTTCGCAAATCATATTATATCTTACCATGAAACATAGAAATGAGATGCGATATCGCGTTTTAAGAAGCATTAGAACTCTATTGCTACGATACGTAGACATCTGCAAACGCTATTTCCTTGCAAGGAAGTGTCGCATTTACATTCATTTGAAGTGTAGACGAGGAATACATGACACTTCGCAAATCATATCATATCTTACCATGAAACATAGAAATGAGATGCGATATCACGTTTTAAAAGCATTAGAAATCTATTGCTACGATACACAGACATCTGCAAACGCTATTTCCTAGCAAGGAAGTGTCGCATTTACATTCATTTGAAGTGTAGGCGAGGAGTACATAACACTTCGCAAATCATATTATACCTTACCATGAAACATAGAAATGAGATGCGATATCGCGTTTTAAGAATCATTAGAAATCCATTGCTACGATACGTAGACATCTGCAAACGCTATTTCCTTGCAAGGAAGTGTCGCATTTACATTCATTTGAAGTGTAGACGAGGAATACATAACACTTCGCAATGAATATTATATCTTACCATGAAACATAGAAATGAGATGCGACATCGCGTTTTAAGAAGCATTAGAACTCTATTGCTACGATACGTAGACATCTGCAAACGCTATTTCCTTGCAAGGAAGTGTCGCATTTACATTCATCTGAGGTGTAGACGAGGAATACATGACACTTCGGAAATCATATCATATCTTACCATGAAACATAGAAATGAGATGCGATATCAAGTTTTAAAAGCATTAGAAATCTATTGCTACGATACACAGACATCTGCAAACGCTATTTCCTAGCAAGGATGTGTCGCATTTACATTCATTTGAAGTGTAGGCGAGGAATACATAACACTTCGCAAATCATATTATACCTTACCATGAAACATAGAAATGAGATGCGATATCGCGTTTTAAGAATCATAAGAACTCTATTGCTACGATACGTAGACATCTGCAAACGCTATTCCCTTGCAAGGAAGTGTCGCATTTACATTCATTTGAAGTGTAGACGAGGAATATATAACACTTCGCAAATAATATTATATCCTTCCATGAAACATAGAAATGAGATGCGATATCGCGTTTTAAGAAGCATTAGAACACTATTGCTACGATAGGTAGACATTTGCAAACGCTATTTCCTTGCAAGGAAGTGTCGCATTTACATTCATTTGAATCGTAGACGAGGAATGCATAACACTTCGCAATGAATATTATATCTTATCATGAAACATAGATATGAGATGCAATACCTCGTTTTAAGAAGCATTTGAACTCTATTGCTTCGATACGTAGACATCTGCAAACGCTATTTCCTTGCAAGGAAGTGTCGCATTTACATTCATTTGAAGTGTTGACGAGGAATACATGACACTTCGCAAATCATATCATATCTTACCATGAAACATAGAAATGAGATGCGATATCACGTTTTAAAAGCATTAGAAATCTATTGCTACGATACACAGACATCTGCAAACGCTATTTCCTAGCAAGGAAGTGTCGCATTTACATTCATTTGAAGTGTAGTCGAGGAGTACATAACACTTCGCAAATCATATTATACCTTACCATGAAACATAGAAATGAGATGCGATATAGCGTTTTAAGAATCATTAGAACTCTATTGCTACGATACGTAGACATCTGCAAACGCTATTTCCTTGCAAGGAAGTGTCGCATTTATATTCATTTGAAGTGTAGACGAGGAATACATAACACTTCGCAAATCATATTATACCTTACCATGAAACATAGAAATGAGATGCGATATCGCGTTTTAAGGATCATAAGAACTCTATTGCTACGATACGTAGACATCTGCAAACGCTATTTCCTTGCAAGGAAGTGTCGCATTTACATTCATTTGAAGTGTTGACGAGGAATACATAACACTTCGCAAATCATATTATATCTTACCATGAAACATAGAAATGAGATGCGATATCGCGTTTTAAGAAGCATTAGAACTCTATTGCTACGATACGTAGACATCTGCAAACGCTATTTCCTTGCAAGGAAGTGTCGCATTTACATTCATTTGAAGTGTAGACGAGGAATACATAACACTTCGCAATGAATATTATATCTTACCATGAAACATAGAAATGTGATGCGATATCGCGTTTTAAGAATCATAAGAACTCTATTGCTACGATACGTAGACATCTGCAAACGCTATTTCCTTGCTAGGAAGTGTCGCATTAACATTCATTTGAAGTGTTGACGAGGAATACATAACACTTCGCAAATCATATTATACCTTACCATGAAACATAGAAATGAGATGCGATATCACGTTTTAAGAAGCATTAGAACTCTATTGCTACGATACGTAGACATCTGCAAACGCTATTTCCTTGCAAGGAAGTGTCGCATTTACATTCATTTGAAGTGTAGACGAGGAATACATGACACTTCGCAAATCATATCATATCTTACCATGAAACATAGAAATGAGATGCGATATCACGTTTTAAAAGCATTAGAAATCTATTGCTACGATACACAGACATCTGCAAACGCTATTTCCTAGCAAGGAAGTGTCGCATTTACATTCATTTGAAGTGTAGGCGAGGAGTACATAACACTTCGCAAATCATATTATACCTTACCATGAAACATAGAAATGAGATGCGATATCGCGTTTTAAGAATCATTAGAAATCCATTGCTACGATACGTAGACATCTGCAAACGCTATTTCCTTGCAAGGAAGTGTCGCATTTACATTCATTTGAAGTGTAGACGAGGAATACATAACACTTCGCAATGAATATTATATCTTACCATGAAACATAGAAATGAGATGCGACATCGCGTTTTAAGAAGCATTAGAACTCTATTGCTACGATACGTAGACATCTGCAAACGCTATTTCCTTGCAAGGAAGTGTCGCATTTACATTCATCTGAGGTGTAGACGAGGAATACATGACACTTCGAAAATCATATCATATCTTACCATGAAACATAGAAATGAGATGCGATATCACGTTTTAAAAGCATTAGAAATCTATTGCTACGATACACAGACATCTGCAAACGCTATTTCCTAGCAAGGAAGTGTCGCATTTACATTCATTTGAAGTGTAGGCGAGGAACACATAACACTTCGCAAATCATATTATACCTTACCATGAAACATAGAAATGAGATGCGATATCGCGTTTTAAGAATCATAAGAACTCTATTGCTACGATACGTAGACATCTGCAAACGCTATTTCCTTGCTAGGGAGTGTCGCATTTACACTCATTTGAATCGTAGGCGAGGAATGCATAACACTTCGCAATGAATATTATATCTTATCATGAAACATAGGAATGAGATGCAATACCTCGTTTTAAGAAGCATTTGAACTCTATTGCTTCGATACGTAGACATCTGCAAAAGCTATTTCCTTGCAAGGAAGTGTCGCATTTACATTCATTTGAAGTGCAGACGAGAAATACATAACACTTCGCAAATCATATTATATCTTACCATGAAACATAGAAATGAGATGCGATATCGCGTTTTAAGAATCATAGGAACTCTATTGCTACGATACGTAGACATCTGCAAACGCTATTCCCTTGCAAGGAAGTGTCGCATTTACATTCATTTGAAGTGTAGACGATGAATATATAACACTTCGCAAATAATATTATATCCTTCCATGAAACATAGAAATGAGATGCGATATCGCGTTTTAAGAAGCATTAGAACACTATTGCTACGATAGGTAGACATTTGCAAACGCTATTTCCTTGCAAGGAAGTGTCGCATTTACATTCATTTGAATCGTAGACGAGGAATGAATAACACTTCGCAATGAATATTATATCTTATCATGAAACATAGATATGAGATGCAATACCTCGTTTTAAGAAGCATTTGAACTCTATTGCTTCGATACGTAGACATCTGCAAACGCTATTTCCTTGCAAGGAAGTGTCGCATTTACATTCATTTGAAGTGTAGACGAGGAATACATGACACTTCGCAAATCATATCATATCTTACCATGAAACATAGAAATGAGATGCGATATCACGTTTTAAAAGCATTAGAAATCTATTGCTACGATACACAGACATCTGCAAACGCTATTTCCTAGCAAGGAAGTGTCGCATTTACATTCATTTGAAGTGTAGTCGAGGAGTACATAACACTTCGCAAATCATATTATACCTTACCATGAAACATAGAAATGAGATGCGATATAGCGTTTTAAGAATCATTAGAACTCTATTGCTACGATACGTAGACATCTGCAAACGCTATTTCCTTGCAAGGAAGTGTCGCATTTATATTCATTTGAAGTGTAGACGAGGAATACATAACACTTCGCAAATCATATTATACCTTACCATGAAACATAGAAATGAGATGCGATATCGCGTTTTAAGGATCATAAGAACTCTATTGCTACGATACGTAGACATCTGCAAACGCTATTTCCTTGCAAGGAAGTGTCGCATTTACATTCATTTGAAGTGTTGACGAGGAATACATAACACTTCGCAAATCATATTATATCTTACCATGAAACATAGAAATGAGATGCGATATCGCGTTTTAAGAAGCATTAGAACTCTATTGCTACGATACGTAGACATCTGCAAACGCTATTTCCTTGCAAGGAAGTGTCGCATTTACATTCATTTGAAGTGTAGACGAGGAATACATGACACTTCGCAATGAATATTATATCTTACCATGAAACATAGAAATGAGATGCGATATCGCGTTTTAAGAAGCGTTAGAAATCCATTGCTACGATACGTAGACATCTGCAAACGCTATTTCCTTGCAAGGAAGTGTCGCATTTACATTCATTTGAAGTGTAGACGGGGAATACATAACACTTCGCAATGAATATTATATCTTACCATGAAACATAGAAATGTGATGCGATATCGCGTTTTAAGAATCATAAGAACTCTATTGCTACGATACGTAGACATCTGCAAACGCTATTTCCTTGCTAGGAAGTGTCGCATTAACATTCATTTGAAGTGAAGACGAGGAATATATGACACTTCGCAAATCATATTATATCTTACCATGAAACATAGAAATGAGATGCGATATCGCGTTTTAAGAATCATTAGAACTCTATTGCTACGATACGTAGACATCTGCAAACGCTATTTCCTTGCAAGGAAGTGTCGCATTTACATTCATTTGAAGTGTTGACGAGGAATACATAACACTTCGCAAATCATATTATACCTTACCATGAAACATAGAAATGAGATGCGATATCGCGTTTTAAGAATCATAAGAACTCTATTGCTACGATACGTAGACATCTGCAAACGCTATTTCCTTGCTAGGAAGTGTCGCATTTACACTCATTTGAATCGTAGGCGAGGAATGCATAACACTTCGCAATGAATATTATATCTTATCATGAAACATAGGAATGAGATGCAATACCTCGTTTTAAGAAGCATTTGAACTCTATTGCTTCGATACGTAGACATCTGCAAAAGCTATTTCCTTGCAAGGAAGTGTCGCATTTACATTCATTTGAAGTGCAGACGAGAAATACATAACACTTCGCAAATCATATTATATCTTACCATGAAACATAGAAATGAGATGCGATATCGCGTTTTAAGAAGCGTTAGAACTCTATTGCTACGAAACGTAGACATCTGCAAACGCTATTTCCTTGCAAGGAAGTGTCGTAATTACATTCATTTGAATCGTAGACGAGGAATGCATGACACTTCGCAAATCATATTATATCTTACCATGAAACATAGAAATGAGATGCGATATCGCGTTTTAAGAAGCGTTAGAACTCTATTGCTACGAAACGTAGACATCTGCAAACGCTATTTCCTTGCAAGGAAGTGTCGTAATTACATTCATTTGAATCGTAGACGAGGAATGCATAACACTTCGCAATGAATATTATATCTTATCATGAAACATAGATATGAGATGCAATACCTCGTTTTAAGAAGCATTTGAACTCTATTGCTTCGATACGTAGACATCTGCAAACGCTATTTCCTTGCAAGGAAGTGTCGCATTTACATTCATTTGAAGTGTGGACGAGGAATACATGACACTTCGCAAATCATATCATATCTTACCATGAAACATAGAAATGAGATGCGATATCACGTTTTAAAAGCATTAGAAATCTATTGCTACGATACACAGACATCTGCAACGCTATTTCCTAGCAAGGAAGTGTCGCATTTACATTCATTTGAAGTGTAGGCGAGGAGTACATAACACTTCGCAAATCATATTATACCTTACCATGAAACATAGAAATGAGATGCGATATCTCGTTTTAAGAAGCATTTGAACTCTATTGCTTCGATACGTAGACATCTGCAAACGCTATTTCCTTGCAAGGAAGTGTCGCATTTACATTCATTTGAAGTGTAGACGAGGAATACATGACACTTCGCAAATCGTATTATATCTTACCATGAAACATAGAAATGAGATGCGATATCGCGTTCTAAGAAGCATCAGAAATCCATTGCTACGATACGTAGACATTTGCAAACGCTATTTCCTTGCAAGGAAGTGTCGCATTTACATTCATTTGAAGTGTAGACGAGGAATACATGACACTTCGCAAATCATATCATATCTTACCATGAAACATAGAAATGAGATGCGATATCACGTTTTAAAAGCATTAGAACTCTATTGCTACGATACGTAGACATCTGCAAACGCTATTTCCTTGCATGGAAGTGTCGCATTTACATTCATTTGAAGTGTAGACGAGGAATACATAACACTTCGCAAATCATATTATACCTTACCATGAAACATAGAAATGAGATGCGATGTCGCGTTTTAAGGATCATAAGAACTCTATTGCTACGATACGTAGACATCTGCAAACGCTATTTCCTTGCAAGGAAGTGTCGCATTTACATTCATTTGAAGTGTAGACGAGGAATACATGACACTTCGCAAATCATATTATATCTTACCATGAAACATAGAAATGAGATGCGATATCGCGTTTTAAGAAGCGTTAGAACTCTATTGCTACGAAACGTAGACATCTGCAAACGCTATTTCCTTGCAAGGAAGTGTCGTAATTACATTCATTTGAATCGTAGACGAGGAATGCATAACACCTCGCAATGAATATTATATCTTATCATGAAACATAGATATGAGATGCAATACCTCGTTTTAAGAAGCATTTGAACTCTATTGCTTCGATACGTAGACATCTGCAAACGCTATTTCCTTGCAAGGAAGTGTCGCATTTACATTCATTTGAAGTGTGGACGAGGAATACATGACACTTCGCAAATCATATCATATCTTACCATGAAACATAGAAATGAGATGCGATATCACGTTTTAAAAGCATTAGAAATCTATTGCTACGATACACAGACATCTGCAAACGCTATTTCCTAGCAAGGAAGTGTCGCATTTACATTCATTTGAAGTGTAGGCGAGGAGTACATAACACTTCGCAAATCATATTATACCTTACCATGAAACATAGAAATGAGATGCGATATCTCGTTTTAAGAAGCATTTGAACTCTATTGCTTCGATACGTAGACATCTGCAAACGCTATTTCCTTGCAAGGAAGTGTCGCATTTACATTCATTTGAAGTGTAGACGAGGAATACATGACACTTCGCAAATCGTATTATATCTTACCATGAAACATAGAAATGAGATGCGATATCGCGTTCTAAGAAGCATCAGAAATCCATTGCTACGATACGTAGACATTTGCAAACGCTATTTCCTTGCAAGGAAGTGTCGCATTTACATTCATTTGAAGTGTAGACGAGGAATACATGACACTTCGCAAATCATATCATATCTTACCATGAAACATAGAAATGAGATGCGATATCACGTTTTAAAAGCATTAGAACTCTATTGCTACGATACGTAGACATCTGCAAACGCTATTTCCTTGCATGGAAGTGTCGCATTTACATTCATTTGAAGTGTAGACGAGGAATACATAACACTTCGCAAATCATATTATACCTTACCATGAAACATAGAAATGAGATGCGATGTCGCGTTTTAAGGATCATAAGAACTCTATTGCTACGATACGTAGACATCTGCAAACGCTATTTCCTTGCAAGGAAGTGTCGCATTTACATTCATTTGAAGTGTAGACGAGGAATACATGACACTTCGCAAATCATATTATATCTTACCATGAAACATAGAAATGAGATGCGATATCGCGTTTTAAGAAGCGTTAGAACTCTATTGCTACGAAACGTAGACATCTGCAAACGCTATTTCCTTGCAAGGAAGTGTCGTAATTACATTCATTTGAATCGTAGACGAGGAATGCATAACACCTCGCAATGAATATTATATCTTATCATGAAACATAGATATGAGATGCAATACCTCGTTTTAAGAAGCATTTGAACTCTATTGCTTCGATACGTAGACATCTGCAAACGCTATTTCCTTGCAAGGAAGTGTCGCATTTACATTCATTTGAAGTGTGGACGAGGAATACATGACACTTCGCAAATCATATCATATCTTACCATGAAACATAGAAATGAGATGCGATATCACGTTTTAAAAGCATTAGAAATCTATTGCTACGATACACAGACATCTGCAAACGCTATTTCCTAGCAAGGAAGTGTCGCATTTACATTCATTTGAAGTGTAGGCGAGGAGTACATAACACTTCGCAAATCATATTATACCTTACCATGAAACATAGAAATGAGATGCGATATCTCGTTTTAAGAAGCATTTGAACTCTATTGCTTCGATACGTAGACATCTGCAAACGCTATTTCCTTGCAAGGAAGTGTCGCATTTACATTCATTTGAAGTGTAGACGAGGAATACATGACACTTCGCAAATCGTATTATATCTTACCATGAAACATAGAAATGAGATGCGATATCGCGTTCTAAGAAGCATCAGAAATCCATTGCTACGATACGTAGACATTTGCAAACGCTATTTCCTTGCAAGGAAGTGTCGCATTTACATTCATTTGAAGTGTAGACGAGGAATACATGACACTTCGCAAATCATATTATATCTTACCATGTAACATAAAAATGAGATGCGATATCGCGTTTTAAGAATTATAAGAACTCTATTGCTACGATACGTAGACATCTGCAAACGCTATTTCCTTGCAAGGAAGTGTCGCATTTACATTCATTTGAATCGTAGACGAGGAATGCATAACACTTCGCAATGAATATTATATCCTATCATGAAACATTGATATGAGATGCAATATCTCGTTTTAAGAAGCATTTGAACTCTATTGCTTCGATACGTAGACATCTGCAAACGTTATTTCCTTGCAAGGAAGTGTCGCATTTACATTCATTTGAAGTGTAGACGAGGAATACATGACACTTCGCAAATCATATTATATCTTACCATGAAACATAGAAATGAGATGCGAAATCGCGTTTTAGGAAGCATTAGAACTCTATTGCTACGATACGTAGACATCTGCAAACGCTATTTCCTTGCAAGGAAGTGTCGCATTTACATTCATTTGAAGTGTAGGCGAGGAATACATAACACTTCGCAAATCATATTATACCTTACCATGAAACATAGAAATGAGATGCGATATCGCGTTTTAAGAATCATAAGAACTCTATTGCTACGATACGTAGACATTTGCAAACGCTATTTCCTTGCAAGGAAGTGTCGCATTTACATTCATTTGAATCGTAGACGAGGAATGCATAACACTTCGCAATGTATATTATATCTTATCATGAAACATAGATATGAGATGCAATACCTCGTTTTAAGAAGCATTTGAACTCTATTGCTTCGATACGTAGACATCTGCAAACGCTATTTCCTTGCAAGGAAGTGTCGCATTTACATTCATTTGAAGTGTAGACGAGGAATACATAAAACTTCGCAAATCATATTATATCTTACAATGAAACATAGAAATTAGATGCGATATCGCGTTTTAAGAAGCATCAGAAATTTATTGCTACGATACGTAGACATCTGCAAACGCTATTTCCTAGCGAGGAAGTGTCGCATTCACATTCATTTGAAGTGTAGACGAGGAATACGTGATACTTCGCAAATCATATTATATCTTACCATGAAACATAGAAATGAGAAGCGATATCGCGATTTAGGAAGCACTAGAACTCTATTGCTACGATAGGTAGACATCTGCAAATGCTATTTCCTTGCAAGGAAGTGTCGCATTTACATTCATTTGAAGTGTAGACGAGGAATACATAACACTTCGCAAATCATATTATACCTTACCATGAAACATAGAAATGAGATGCGATATCGCGTTTTAAGAATCATAAGAACTCTATTGCTACGATACGTAGACATTTGCAAACGCTATTTCCTTGCAAGGAAGTGTCGCATTTACATTCATTTGAATCGTAGACGAGGAATGCATAACACTTCGCAATGTATATTATATCTTATCATGAAACATAGATATGAGATGCAATACCTCGTTTTAAGAAGCATTTGAACTCTATTGCTTCGATACGTAGACATCTGCAAACGCTATTTTCTTGCAAGGAAGTGTCGCATTAACATTCATTTGAAGTGTAGACGAGGAATATATAACACTTCGCAAATAATATTATATCCTACCATGAAACATAGAAATGAGATGCGATATCGCGTCTTAACAAGCATTAGACCACTATTGCTGCGATAGGTAGACATTTGCAAACGCTATTTCGTTGCAAGGAAGTGTCGCATTTACATTCATTTGTATCGTAGACGAGGAATGCATAACACTTCGCAATGAATATTATATCTTATCATGAAACACAGATATGAGATGCAATATCTCGTTTTAAGAAGCATTTGAACTCTATTGCTTCGATACGTAGACATCTGCAAACGCTATTTCCTTGAAAGGAAGTGTCGCATTTACATTCATTTGAAGTGTAGACGAGGAATACATGACACTTCGCAAATCGTATTATATCTTACCATGAAACATAGAAATGAGATGCGATATCGCGTTCTAAGAAGCATCAGAAATCCATTGCTACGATACATAGACATTTGCAAACGCTATTTCCTTGCAAGGAAGTGTCGCATTTACATTCATTTGAAGTGTAGACGAGGAATACATGACACTTCGCAAATCATATTATATCTTACCATGTAACATAAAAATGAGATGCGATATCGCGTTTTAAGAATTATAAGAACTCTATTGCTACGATACGTAGACATCTGCAAACGCTATTTCCTTGCAAGGAAGTGTCGCATTTACATTCATTTGAATCGTAGACGAGGAATGCATAACACTTCGCAATGAATATTATATCTTATCATGAAACATAGGTATGAGATGCAATATCTCGTTTTAAGAAGCATTTGAACTCTATTGCTTCGATATGTAGACATCTGCAAACGCTATTTCCTTGCAAGGAAGTGTCGCATTTACATTCATTTGAAGTGTAGACGAGGAATACATGATACTTCGCAAATCATATTATATCTTACCATGAAACATAGAAATGAGATGCGATATCGCGTTTTAAGAAGCATTTGAACCCTATTGCTTCGATACGTAGACATCTGCAAACGCTATTTCCTTGCTAGGAAGTGTCGCATTTACATTCATTTGAAGTGTAGACGAGGAATACATAACACTTCGCAAATCATATTATATCTTACCATGAAACATAGAAGTGAGATGCGATATCGCGTTTTAAGAAGCATTTGAACACTATTGCTACGATACCTAGACATCTGCAGACGCTATTTCTTAACAAGGAAGTGTCGCATTTACATTCATTTGAAGTGTAGACGAGGAATACATGATACTTCGCAAATCATATTATATCATACCATGAAACATAGAAATGAGATGCGATATCACGTTTTAAGAAGCATTAGAACTCTATTGCTACGATACGTAGACATCTGCAAACGCTATTTCCTTGCGAGGAAGTGTCGCATTTACATTCATTTGATGTGTAGACGCGGAATACATAACACTTCGAAAATCATATTATACCTTACCATGAAACATAGAAATGAGATACGTTATCGCGTTTTAAGAAGCTTTAGAACACTATTGCTACGATACGTAGACATCTGCAAACGCTATTTCCTTGCTAGGAAGTGTCTCATTTACATTCATTTGAAGTGTAGACGAGGAATACATGACACTTCGCAAATCATATTATATCTTACCATGAAACATAGAAATGAGATGCGATATCGCGTTTTAAGAAGCTTTAGAACTCTATTGCTACGATACGTAGACATCTGCAAACGCTATTTCCTTGCAAGGAAGTGTCGCATTTACATTCATTTGAAGTGTAGACGAGGAATACATAACACTTCGCAAATCATATTATATGTTACCATGAAATATAGAAATGAGATGCGATATCGCGTTTTAAGAATCATAAGAAATCTATTGATACGATACGTAGACATCTGCGAACGCTATTTCCTAGCGAGGAAATGTCGCATTCACATTCATTTGAAATGTGGACGGGGAATACATAACACTTCGTAAATCATATTATATCTTACTATGAAACATAGAAATGAGATTCAATATCGCGTTTTAAGAATCATAAGAAATCTATTGCTTCGATACGTAGACATCTGCAAACGCTATTTCCTTACAAGGAAGTGTCGCATTTACATTCATTTGAAGTGTAGACGAGGAATACATGACACTTCGCAAATCGTATTATATCTTACCATGAAACATAGAAATGAGATGCGATATCGCGTTCTAAGAAGCATCAGAAATCCATTGCTACGATACGTAGACATCTGCAAACGCCATTTCCTTGCGAGGAAGTGTCGCATTTACATTCATTTGATGTGTAGACGAGGAATACATAACACTTCGAAAATCATATTATATCTTACCATGAAACATAGAAATGAGATGCGATATCGCGTTTTAAGAATCATAAGAACTCTATTGCTACGATACGTAGACATCTGCAAACGCTATTTCCTTGCTAGGAAGTGTCGCATTAACATTCATTTGAAGTGTAGACGAGGAATATATGACACTTCGCAAATCATATTATATCTTACCATGAAACATAGAAATGAGATGCGATATCGCGTTTTAAGAAGCTTTAGAACTCTATTGCTTCGATATGTAGACATTTGCAAACGCTATTTCCTTGCAAGGAAGTGTCGCATTTACATTCATTTGAAGTGTAGACGAGGAATACATGACACTTCGCAAATGTTATTATATCTTACCATGAAACATAGAAATGAGATGCGATATCGCGTTCTAAGAAGCATCAGAAATCCATTGCTACGATACGTAGACATCTGCAAACGCTATTTCGTTGCAAGGAAGTGTCGCATTTACATTCGTTTGAAGTGTATACGAGGAATACATAACATTTCGCAAATCATATTATATCTTACCATGAAACATAGAAATGAGATGCAATATCGCGTTTTAAGAATCATAAGAACTCTATTGCTACGATACGTAGACATCTGCAAACGCTATTGCCTTGCTGGGAAGTGTCGCATTTACATTCATCTGAGGTGTAGACGAGGAATACATGACACTTCGAAAATCATATTATACCTTACCATGAAACATAGAAATGAGATGCGATATCGCGTTTTAAGAATCATAAGAACTCTATTGCTACGATACGTAGACATCTGCAAACGCTATTGCCTTGCTGGGAAGTGTCGCATTTACACTCATTTGAATCGTAGGCGAGGAATGCATAACACTTCGCAATGAATATTATATCTTATCATGAAACATAGATATGAGATGCAATACCTCGTTTTAAGAAGCATTTGAACTCTATTGCTTCGATACGTAGACATCTGCAAAAGCTATTTCCTTGCAAGGAAGTGTCGCATTTACATTCATTTGAAGTGCAGACGAGAAATACATAACACTTCGCAAATCATATTATATCTTACCATGAAACATAGAAATGAGAAGCGATATCGCGTTCTAAGAAGCATTAGAACACTACTGCTACGATAGGTAGACAGTTGCAGACGCTATTTCCTTGCAAGGAAGTGTCGCATTTACATTCATTTGAAGTGTAGACGAGGAATACATAACATTTCGCAAATCATATTATATCTTACTATGAAACATAGAAATGAGATGCGATATCACGTTTTAAAAGCATTAGAAATCTATTGCTACGATACACAGACATCTGCAAGCGCTATTTCCTAGCAAGGAAGTGTCGCATTTACATTCATTTGAAGTGTAGACGAGGAATACATGATACTCCGCAAATCATATTATATCTTACCATGAAACATAGAAATGAGATGCGATATCGCGTTTTAGGAAGCACTAGAACTCTATTGCTACGATACGTAGACATCTGCAAACGCTATTTCCTTGGAAGGAAGTGTCGCATTTACATTCATTTGAAGTGTAGACGAGGAATACATGATACTTCGCAAATCATATTATATCTTACCATGAAACATAGAAATGAGATGCGATATCGCGTTTTAGGAAGCACTAGAACTCTATTGCTACGATAGGTAGACATCTGCAAATGCTATTTCCTTGCAAGGAAGTGTCGCATTTACATTCATTTGAAGTGTAGACGCGGAATACATAACACTTCGCAAATCGTATTACATCTTACCATGAAACATAGAAATGAGATGCGATATCGCGTTTTAAGAAGCATTAGAACTCTATTGCTACGATACGTAGACATCTGCAAACGCTATTTCCTTGCAAGGAAGTGTCGCATTTACATTCATTTGAAGTGTAGACGAGGAATATATAACACTTCGCAAATAATATTATATCCTACCATGAAACATAGAAATGAGATGCGATATCGCGTTTTAAGAAGCACTAGAACACTATTGCTACGATAGGTAGACATTTGCAAACGCTATTTCCTTGCAAGGAAGTGTCGCATTTACATTCATTTGAAGTGTAGACGCGGAATACATAACACTTCGCAAATCGTATTACATCTTACCATGAAACATAGAAATGAGATGCGATATCGCGTTTTAAGAAGCATTAGAACTCTATTGCTACGATACGTAGACATCTGCAAACGCTATTTCCTAGCAAGGAAGTGTCGCATTTACATTCATTTGAAGTGTAGACGAGGAATATATAACACTTCGCAAATAATATTATATCCTACCATGAAACATAGAAATGAGATGCGATATCGCGTTTTAAGAAGCATTAGAACACTATTGCTACGATAGGTAGACATTTGCAAACGCTATTTCCTTGCAAGGAAGTGTCGCATTTACATTCATTTGAATCGTAGACGAGGAATGCATAACACTTCGCAATGAATATTATATCTTATCATGAAACATAGATATGAGATGCAATACCTCGTTTTAAGAAGCATTTGAACTCTATTGCTTCGATACGTAGACATCTGCAAACGCTATTTCCTTGCAAGGAAGTGTCGCATTTACATTCA
Source organism: Xylocopa sonorina (assembly GCF_050948175.1). Taxonomy (NCBI): domain Eukaryota; kingdom Metazoa; phylum Arthropoda; class Insecta; order Hymenoptera; family Apidae; genus Xylocopa; species Xylocopa sonorina. The sequence goes on from NW_027490173.1 coordinate 404,253, forward strand.
TTTGAAGTGTAGACGAGGAATACATGACACTTCGCAAATCATATCATATCTTACCATGAAACATAGAAATGAGATGCGATATCACGTTTTAAAAGCATTAGAAATCTATTGCTACGATACACAGACATCTGCAAACGCTATTTCCTAGCAAGGAAGTGTCGCATTTACATTCATTTGAAGTGTAGGCGAGGAGTACATAACACTTCGCAAATCATATTATACCTTACCATGAAACATAGAAATGAGATGCGATATCGCGTTTTAAGAATCATAAGAACTCTATTGCTACGATACGTAGACATCTGCAAACGCTATTGCCTTGCTGGGAAGTGTCGCATTTACACTCATTTGAATCGTAGGCGAGGAATGCATAACACTTCGCAATGAATATTATATATTATCATGAAACATAGATATGAGATGCAATATCTCGTTTTAAGAAGCATTTGAACTCTATTGCGTCGATACGTAGACATCTGCAAACGCTATTTCCTTGCAAGGAAGTGTCGCATTTACATTCATTTGAAGTGCAGACGAGGAATACATGATACTTCGCAAATCATATTATATCTTACAATGAAACATAGAAACGAGGTGCGATATCGCGTTGTAAGAAGCATTTGAACTCTATTGCTTCGATACGTAGACATCTGCAAACGCTATTTCCTTGCAAGGAAGTGTCGCATTTACATTCATTTGAAGTGTAGAGGAGGAATACATAACACATCGCAAATCATATTATATCTTACCATGAAACATAGAAATGAGATGCGATGTCGCGTTTTAAGAAGCATTAGAACACTATTGCTACCATAGGTAGACATTTGCAAACGCTACTTCCTTGCAAGGAAGTGTCGCAATTACATTCATTTGAATCGTAGACGAGGAATGCATAACACTTCGCAATGAATATTATATCTTATCATGAAAAATAGATATGAGATGCAATACCTCGTTTTAAGAATCATAAGAACTCTATTGCTACGATACGTAGACATCTGCAAACGCTATTTCCTTGCTAGGAAGTGTCGCATTTACACTCATTTGAATCGTAGGCGAGGAATGCATAACACTTCGCAATGAATATTATATATTATCATGAAACATAGATATGAGATGCAATATCTCGTTTTAAGAAGCATTTGAACTCTATTGCTTCGATACGTAGACATCTGCAAACGCTATTTCCTTGCAAGGAAGTGTCGCATTTACATTCATTTGAAGTGTAGACGAGGAATACATGATACTTCGCAAATCATATTATATCTTACCATGAAACATAGAAACGAGGTGCGATATCGCGTTGTAAGAAGCATTTGAACTCTATTGCTTCGATACGTAGACATCTGCAAACGCTATTTCCTTGCAAGGAAGTGTCGCATTTACATTCATTTGAAGTGTAGACGAGGAATACATAACACATCGCAAATCATATTATATCTTACCATGAAACATAGAAATGCGATGCGATGTCGCGTTTTAAGAAGCATTAGAACACTATTGCTACCATAGGTAGACATTTGCATACGCTACTTCCTTGCAAGGAAGTGTCGCATTTACATTCATTTGAAGTGTAGACGAGGAATACATAACATTTCGCAAATCATATTATATCTTACTATGAAACATAGAAATGAGATGCGATATCGCGTTTTCAGAATCATAAGAACTCTATTGCTACGATACGTAGACATCTGCAAACGCTATTTCCTTGCAAGGAAGTGTCGCATTTACATTCATTTGAAGTGTAGACGAGGAATATATAACACTTCGCAAATAATATTATATCCTACCATGAAACATAGAAATGAGATGCGATATCGCGTTTTAAGAAGCATTAGAACACTATTGCTACGATAGGTAGACATTTGCAAACGCTATTTCCTTGCAAGGAAGTGTCGCATTTACATTCATTTGAATCGTAGACGAGGAATGCATAACACTTCGCAATGAATATTATATCTTATCATGAAACATAGATATGAGATGCAATACCTCGTTTTAAGAAGCATTTGAACTCTATTGCTTCGATACGTAGACATCTGCAAACGCTATTTCCTTGCAAGGAAGTGTCGCATTTACATTCATTTGAAGTGTAGACGAGGAATACATGACACTTCGCAAATCATATCATATCTTACCATGAAACATAGAAATGAGATGCGATATCGCGTTTTAGGAAGCACTAGAACTCTATTGCTACGATAGGTAGACATCTGCAAATGCTATTTCCTTGCAAGGAAGTGTCGCATTTACATTCATTTGAAGTGTAGACGCGGAATACATAACACTTCGCAAATCGTATTACATCTTACCATGAAACATAGAAATGAGATGCGATATCGCGTTTTAAGAAGCATTAGAACTCTATTGCTACGATACGTAGACATCTGCAAACGCTATTTCCTTGCAAGGAAGTGTCGCATTTACATTCATTTGAAGTGTAGACGAGGAATATATAACACTTCGCAAATAATATTATATCCTACCATGAAACATAGAAATGAGATGCGATATCGCGTTTTAAGAAGCATTAGAACACTATTGCTACGATAGGTAGACATTTGCAAACGCTATTTCCTTGCAAGGAAGTGTCGTATTTACATTCATTTGAATCGTAGACGAGGAATGCATAACACTTCGCAATGAATATTATATCTTATCATGAAACATAGATATGAGATGCAATACCTCGTTTTAAGAAGCATTTGAACTCTATTGCTTCGATACGTAGACATCTGCAAACGCTATTTCCTTGCAAGGAAGTGTCGCATTTACATTCATTTGAAGTGTAGACGAGGAATACATGACACTTCGCAAATCATATCATATCTTACCATGAAACATAGAAATGAGATGCGATATCACGTTTTAAAAGCATTAGAAATCTATTGCTACGATACACAGACATCTGCAAACGCTATTTCCTAGCAAGGAAGTGTCGCATTTACATTCATTTGAAGTGTAGGCGAGGAGTACATAACACTTCGCAAATCATATTATACCTTACCATGAAACATAGAAATGAGATGCGATATCGCGTTTTAAGAATCATAAGAACTCTATTGCTACGATACGTAGACATCTGCAAACGCTATTGCCTTGCTGGGAAGTGTCGCATTTACACTCATTTGAATCGTAGGCGAGGAATGCATAACACTTCGCAATGAATATTATATATTATCATGAAACATAGATATGAGATGCAATATCTCGTTTTAAGAAGCATTTGAACTCTATTGCGTCGATACGTAGACATCTGCAAACGCTATTTCCTTGCAAGGAAGTGTCGCATTTACATTCATTTGAAGTGTAGACGAGGAATACATGATACTTCGCAAATCATATTATATCTTACAATGAAACATAGAAACGAGGTGCGATATCGCGTTGTAAGAAGCATTTGAACTCTATTGCTTCGATACGTAGACATCTGCAAACGCTATTTCCTTGCAAGGAAGTGTCGCATTTACATTCATTTGAAGTGTAGATGAGGAATACATAACACATCGCAAATCATATTATATCTTACCATGAAACATAGAAATGAGATGCGATGTCGCGTTTTAAGAAGCATTAGAACACTATTGCTACCATAGGTAGACATTTGCAAACGCTACTTCCTTGCAAGGAAGTGTCGCAATTACATTCATTTGAATCGTAGACGAGGAATGCATAACACTTCGCAATGAATATTATATCTTATCATGAAAAATAGATATGAGATGCAATACCTCGTTTTAAGAATCATAAGAACTCTATTGCTACGATACGTAGACATCTGCAAACGCTATTTCCTTGCTAGGAAGTGTCGCATTTACACTCATTTGAATCGTAGGCGAGGAATGCATAACACTTCGCAATGAATATTATATATTATCATGAAACATAGATATGAGATGCAATATCTCGTTTTAAGAAGCATTTGAACTCTATTGCTTCGATACGTAGACATCTGCAAACGCTATTTCCTTGCAAGGAAGTGTCGCATTTACATTCATTTGAAGTGTAGACGAGGAATACATGATACTTCGCAAATCATATTATATCTTACCATGAAACATAGAAACGAGGTGCGATATCGCGTTGTAAGAAGCATTTGAACTCTATTGCTTCGATACGTAGACATCTGCAAACGCTATTTCCTTGCAAGGAAGTGTCGCATTTACATTCATTTGAAGTGTAGACGAGGAATACATAACACATCGCAAATCATATTATATCTTACCATGAAACATAGAAATGCGATGCGATGTCGCGTTTTAAGAAGCATTAGAACACTATTGCTACCATAGGTAGACATTTGCATACGCTACTTCCTTGCAAGGAAGTGTCGCATTTACATTCATTTGAAGTGTAGACGAGGAATACATAACATTTCGCAAATCATATTATATCTTACTATGAAACATAGAAATGAGATGCGATATCGCGTTTTAAGAATCATAAGAACTCTATTGCTACGATACGTAGACATCTGCAAACGCTATTTCCTTGCAAGGAAGTGTCGCATTTACATTCATTTGAAGTGTAGACGAGGAATATATAACACTTCGCAAATAATATTATATCCTACCATGAAACATAGAAATGAGATGCGATATCGCGTTTTAAGAAGCATTAGAACACTATTGCTACGATAGGTAGACATTTGCAAACGCTATTTCCTTGCAAGGAAGTGTCGCATTTACATTCATTTGAATCGTAGACGAGGAATGCATAACACTTCGCAATGAATATTATATCTTATCATGAAACATAGATATGAGATGCAATACCTCGTTTTAAGAAGCATTTGAACTCTATTGCTTCGATACGTAGACATCTGCAAACGCTATTTCCTTGCAAGGAAGTGTCGCATTTACATTCATTTGAAGTGTAGACGAGGAATACATGACACTTCGCAAATCATATCATATCTTACCATGAAACATAGAAATGAGATGCGATATCACGTTTTAAAAGCATTAGAAATCTATTGCTACGATACACAGACATCTGCAAACGCTATTTCCTAGCAAGGAAGTGTCGCATTTACATTCATTTGAAGTGTAGGCGAGGAGTACATAACACTTCGCAAATCATATTATACCTTACCATGAAACATAGAAATGAGATGCGATATCGCGTTTTAAGAATCATAAGAACTCTATTGCTACGATACGTAGACATCTGCAAACGCTATTGCCTTGCTGGGAAGTGTCGCATTTACACTCATTTGAATCGTAGGCGAGGAATGCATAACACTTCGCAATGAATATTATATATTATCATGAAACATAGATATGAGATGCAATATCTCGTTTTAAGAAGCATTTGAACTCTATTGCGTCGATACGTAGACATCTGCAAACGCTATTTCCTTGCAAGGAAGTGTCGCATTTACATTCATTTGAAGTGCAGACGAGGAATACATGATACTTCGCAAATCATATTATATCTTACAATGAAACATAGAAACGAGGTGCGATATCGCGTTGTAAGAAGCATTTGAACTCTATTGCTTCGATACGTAGACATCTGCAAACGCTATTTCCTTGCAAGGAAGTGTCGCATTTACATTCATTTGAAGTGTAGATGAGGAATACATAACACATCGCAAATCATATTATATCTTACCATGAAACATAGAAATGAGATGCGATGTCGCGTTTTAAGAAGCATTAGAACACTATTGCTACCATAGGTAGACATTTGCAAACGCTACTTCCTTGCAAGGAAGTGTCGCAATTACATTCATTTGAATCGTAGACGAGGAATGCATAACACTTCGCAATGAATATTATATCTTATCATGAAAAATAGATATGAGATGCAATACCTCGTTTTAAGAATCATAAGAACTCTATTGCTACGATACGTAGACATCTGCAAACGCTATTTCCTTGCTAGGAAGTGTCGCATTTACACTCATTTGAATCGTAGGCGAGGAATGCATAACACTTCGCAATGAATATTATATATTATCATGAAACATAGATATGAGATGCAATATCTCGTTTTAAGAAGCATTTGAACTCTATTGCTTCGATACGTAGACATCTGCAAACGCTATTTCCTTGCAAGGAAGTGTCGCATTTACATTCATTTGAAGTGTAGACGAGGAATACATGATACTTCGCAAATCATATTATATCTTACCATGAAACATAGAAACGAGGTGCGATATCGCGTTGTAAGAAGCATTTGAACTCTATTGCTTCGATACGTAGACATCTGCAAACGCTATTTCCTTGCAAGGAAGTGTCGCATTTACATTCATTTGAAGTGTAGACGAGGAATACATAACACATCGCAAATCATATTATATCTTACCATGAAACATAGAAATGCGATGCGATGTCGCGTTTTAAGAAGCATTAGAACACTATTGCTACCATAGGTAGACATTTGCATACGCTACTTCCTTGCAAGGAAGTGTCGCATTTACATTCATTTGAAGTGTAGACGAGGAATACATAACATTTCGCAAATCATATTATATCTTACTATGAAACATAGAAATGAGATGCGATATCGCGTTTTAAGAATCATAAGAACTCTATTGCTACGATACGTAGACATCTGCAAACGCTATTTCCTTGCAAGGAAGTGTCGCATTTACATTCATTTGAAGTGTAGACGAGGAATATATAACACTTCGCAAATAATATTATATCCTACCATGAAACATAGAAATGAGATGCGATATCGCGTTTTAAGAAGCATTAGAACACTATTGCTACGATAGGTAGACATTTGCAAACGCTATTTCCTTGCAAGGAAGTGTCGCATTTACATTCATTTGAATCGTAGACGAGGAATGCATAACACTTCGCAATGAATATTATATCTTATCATGAAACATAGATATGAGATGCAATACCTCGTTTTAAGAAGCATTTGAACTCTATTGCTTCGATACGTAGACATCTGCAAACGCTATTTCCTTGCAAGGAAGTGTCGCATTTACATTCATTTGAAGTGTAGACGAGGAATACATGACACTTCGCAAATCATATCATATCTTACCATGAAACATAGAAATGAGATGCGATATCACGTTTTAAAAGCATTAGAAATCTATTGCTACGATACACAGACATCTGCAAACGCTATTTCCTAGCAAGGAAGTGTCGCATTTACATTCATTTGAAGTGTAGGCGAGGAGTACATAACACTTCGCAAATCATATTATACCTTACCATGAAACATAGAAATGAGATGCGATATCGCGTTTTAAGAATCATAAGAACTCTATTGCTACGATACGTAGACATCTGCAAACGCTATTGCCTTGCTGGGAAGTGTCGCATTTACACTCATTTGAATCGTAGGCGAGGAATGCATAACACTTCGCAATGAATATTATATATTATCATGAAACATAGATATGAGATGCAATATCTCGTTTTAAGAAGCATTTGAACTCTATTGCGTCGATACGTAGACATCTGCAAACGCTATTTCCTTGCAAGGAAGTGTCGCATTTACATTCATTTGAAGTGTAGACGAGGAATACATGATACTTCGCAAATCATATTATATCTTACAATGAAACATAGAAACGAGGTGCGATATCGCGTTGTAAGAAGCATTTGAACTCTATTGCTTCGATACGTAGACATCTGCAAACGCTATTTCCTTGCAAGGAAGTGTCGCATTTACATTCATTTGAAGTGTAGATGAGGAATACATAACACATCGCAAATCATATTATATCTTACCATGAAACATAGAAATGAGATGCGATGTCGCGTTTTAAGAAGCATTAGAACACTATTGCTACCATAGGTAGACATTTGCAAACGCTACTTCCTTGCAAGGAAGTGTCGCAATTACATTCATTTGAATCGTAGACGAGGAATGCATAACACTTCGCAATGAATATTATATCTTATCATGAAAAATAGATATGAGATGCAATACCTCGTTTTAAGAATCATAAGAACTCTATTGCTACGATACGTAGACATCTGCAAACGCTATTTCCTTGCTAGGAAGTGTCGCATTTACACTCATTTGAATCGTAGGCGAGGAATGCATAACACTTCGCAATGAATATTATATATTATCATGAAACATAGATATGAGATGCAATATCTCGTTTTAAGAAGTATTTGAACTCTATTGCTTCGATACGTAGACATCTGCAAACGCTATTTCCTTGCAAGGAAGTGTCGCATTTACATTCATTTGAAGTGTAGACGAGGAATACATGATACTTCGCAAATCATATTATATCTTACCATGAAACATAGAAACGAGGTGCGATATCGCGTTGTAAGAAGCATTTGAACTCTATTGCTTCGATACGTAGACATCTGCAAACGCTATTTCCTTGCAAGGAAGTGTCGCATTTACATTCATTTGAAGTGTAGACGAGGAATACATAACACATCGCAAATCATATTATATCTTACCATGAAACATAGAAATGCGATGCGATGTCGCGTTTTAAGAAGCATTAGAACACTATTGCTACCATAGGTAGACATTTGCATACGCTACTTCCTTGCAAGGAAGTGTCGCATTTACATTCATTTGAATCGTAGACGAGGAATGCATAACACTTCGCAATGAATATTATATCTTATCATGAAACATAGATATGAGATGCAATAACTCGTTTTAAGAAGCATTTGAACTCTATTGCTTCGATACGTAGACATCTGCAAACGTTATTTCCTTGCAAGGAAGTGTCGCATTTACATTCATTTGAAGTGTAGACGAGGAATACATGATACTCCGCAAATCATATTATATCTTACCATGAAACATAGAAATGAGATGCGATATCGCGTTTTAGGAAGCACTAGAACTCTATTGCTACGATAGGTAGACATCTGCAAATGCTATTTCCTTGCAAGGAAGTGTCGCATTTACATTCATTTGAAGTGTAGACGCGGAATACATAACACTTCGCAAATCGTATTACCTCTTACCATGAAACATAGAAATGAGATGCGATATCGCGTTTTAAGAAGCATTAGAACTCTATTGCTACGATACGTAGACATCTGCAAACGCTATTTCCTTGCAAGGAAGTGTCGCATTTACATTCATTTGAAGTGTAGACGAGGAATACATAACACTTCGCAAATCATATCATATCTTACCATGAAACATACAAATGAGATGCGATATCACGTTTTAAAAGCATTAGAAATCTATTGCTTCGATACACAGACATCTGCAAACGCTATTTCCTAGCAAGGAAGTGTCACATTTACATTCATTTGAAGTGTAGACGAGGAATACATAACACTTCGCAAATAATATTTTATCCTACCATGAAACATAGAAATGATATGCGATATCGCGTTTTAAGAAGCATTAGAACACTATTGCTACGATAGGTAGATATCTGCTAACGCTATTTCCTTGCTAGGAAGTGTCGCATTTACACTCATTTGAATCGTAGGCGAGGAATGCATAACACTTCGCAATGAATATTATATATTATCATGAAACATAGATATGAGATGCAATATCTCGTTTTAAGAAGCACTTGAACTCTATTGCTTCGATACGTAGACGTCTGCAAACGCTATTTCCTTGCAAGGAAGTGTCGCATTTACATTCATTTGAAGTGTAGACGAGGAATACATGACACTTCGCAAATCATATTATATCTTACCATGAAACATAGAAATGAGATGCGAAATCGCGTTTTAAGAAGCATTAGAAATCTATTGCTACGATACACAGACATCTGCAAACGCTATTTCCTAGCAAGGAAGTGTCGCATTTGCATTCATTTGAAGTGTAGGCGAGGAGTACATAACACTTCGCAAATCATATTATACCTTACCATCAAACATAGAAATGAGATGCGATATCGCGTTTTAAGAATCATTACAACTCTATTGCTACGATACGTAGACATCTGCAAATGCTATTTCCTTGCAAGGAAGTGTCGCATTTACATTCATTTGAAGTGTAGACGAGGAATACATAACACTTCGCAAATCGTATTACATCTTACCATGAAACATAGAAATGAGATGCGATATCGCGTTTTAACAAGCATTAGAACACTATTGCTGCGATAGGTAGACATTTGCAAACGCTATTTCGTTGCAAGGAAGTGTCGCATTTACATTCATTTGTATCGTAGACGAGGAATGCATAACACTTCGCAATGAATATTATATCTTATCATGAAACATAGATATGAGATGCAATACCTCGTTTTAAGAAACATTTGAACTCTATTGCTTCGATACGTAGACATCTGCAAACGCTATTTCCTTGCAAGGAAGTGTCGCATTTACATTCATTTGAAGTGTAGACGAGGAATACATGATACTCCGCAAATCATATTATATCTTACCATGAAACATAGAAATGAGATGCGATATCGCGTTTTAGGAAGCACTAGAACTCTATTGCTACGATAGGTAGACATCTGCAAATGCTATTTCCTTGCAAGGAAGTGTCGCATTTACATTCATTTGAAGTGTAGACGCGGAATACATAACACTTCGCAAATCGTATTACATCTTACCATGAAACATAGAAATGAGATGCGATATCGCGTTTTAAGAAGCATTAGAACTCTATTGCTACGATACGTAGACATCTGCAAACGCTATTTCCTTGCAAGGAAGTGTCGCATTTACATTCATTTGAAGTGTAGACGAGGAATATATAACACTTCGCAAATAATATTATATCCTACCATGAAACATAGAAATGAGATGCGATATCGCGTTTTAACAAGCATTAGAACACTATTGCTGCGATAGGTAGACATTTGCAAACGCTATTTCGTTGCAAGGAAGTGTCGCATTTACATTCATTTGTATCGTAGACGAGGAATGCATAACACTTCGCAATGAATATTATATCTTATCATGAAACACAGATATGAGATGCAATATCTCGTTTTAAGATGCATTTGAACTCTATTGCTTCGATACGTAGACATCTGCAAACGCTATTTCCTTGCAAGGAAGTGTCGCATTTACATTCATTTGAAGTGTAGACGAGGAATACATGACATTTCGCAAATCATATTATATCTTACCATGAAACATAGAAATGAGATGCGAAATCGCGTTTTAAGAAGCATTAGAACTCTATTGCTACGATACGTAGTCATCTGCAAACGCTATTCCCTTGCAAGGAAGTGTCGCATTTACATTCATTTGAAGTGTAGACGAGGAATACATAACACTTCGCAAATCATATTATATCTTACCATGAAACATAGAAATGAGATGCGATGTCGCGTTTTAAGAAGCATTAGAACACTACTGCTACTATAGGTAGACATTTGCAAACGCTATTTCCTTGCAAGGAAGTGTCGCATTTACATTCATTTGAAGTGTAGACGAGGAATACATAACATTTCGCAAATCATATTATATCTTACTATGAAACATAGAAATGAGATGCGATATCGCGTTTTAAGAATCATAAGAACTCCATTGCTACGATAGGAAGACATCTGCAAACGCTACTTCCTTGCTAGGAAGTGTCGCATTTACATTCATTTGAAGTGTAGACGAGGAATACATAACACATCGCAAATCATATTATATCTTACCATGAAACATAGAAATGCGATGCGATGTCGCGTTTTAAGAAGCATTAGAACACTATTGCTACCATAGGTAGACATTTGCATACGCTACTTCCTTGCAAGGAAGTGTCGCATTTACATTCATTTGAATCGTAGACGAGGAATGCATAACACTTCGCAATGAATATTATATCTTATCATGAAACATAGATATGAGATGCAATAACTCGTTTTAAGAAGCATTTGAACTCTATTGCTTCGATTCGTAGACATCTGCAAACGTTATTTCCTTGCAAGGAAGTGTCGCATTTACATTCATTTGAAGTGTAGACGAGGAATACATGATACTCCGCAAATCATATTATATCTTACCATGAAACATAGAAATGAGATGCGATATCGCGTTTTAGGAAGCACTAGAACTCTATTGCTACGATAGGTAGACATCTGCAAATGCTATTTCCTTGCAAGGAAGTGTCGCATTTACATTCATTTGAAGTGTAGACGCGGAATACATAACACTTCGCAAATCGTATTACCTCTTACCATGAAACATAGAAATGAGATGCGATATCGCGTTTTAAGAAGCATTAGAACTCTATTGCTACGATACGTAGACATCTGCAAACGCTATTTCCTTGCAAGGAAGTGTCGCATTTACATTCATTTGAAGTGTAGACGAGGAATACATAACACTTCGCAAATCATATCATATCTTACCATGAAACATACAAATGAGATGCGATATCTCGTTTTAAAAGCATTAGAAATCTATTGCTTCGATACACAGACATCTGCAAACGCTATTTCCTAGCAAGGAAGTGTCACATTTACATTCATTTGAAGTGTAGACGAGGAATACATAACACTTCGCAAATAATATTTTATCCTACCATGAAACATAGAAATGATATGCGATATCGCGTTTTAAGAAGCATTAGAACACTATTGCTACGATAGGTAGACATCTGCTAACGCTATTTCCTTGCTAGGAAGTGTCGCATTTACACTCATTTGAATCGTAGGCGAGGAATGCATAACACTTCGCAATGAATATTATATATTATCATGAAACATAGATATGAGATGCAATATCTCGTTTTAAGAAGCAATTGAACTCTATTGCTTCGATACGTAGACGTCTGCAAACGCTATTTCCTTGCAAGGAAGTGTCGCATTTACATTCATTTGAAGTGTAGACGAGGAATACATGACACTTCGCAAATCATATTATATCTTACCATGAAACATAGAAATGAGATGCGAAATCGCGTTTTAAGAAGCATTAGAAATCTATTGCTACGATACACAGACATCTGCAAACGCTATTTCCTAGCAAGGAAGTGTCGCATTTGCATTCATTTGAAGTGTAGGCGAGGAGTACATAACACTTCGCAAATCATATTATACCTTACCATCAAACATAGAAATGAGATGCGATATCGCGTTTTAAGAATCATTACAACTCTATTGCTACGATACGTAGACATCTGCAAATGCTATTTCCTTGCAAGGAAGTGTCGCATTTACATTCATTTGAAGTGTAGACGAGGAATACATAACACTTCGCAAATCGTATTACATCTTACCATGAAACATAGAAATGAGATGCGATATCGCGTTTTAAGAAGCATTAGAACTCTATTGCTACGATACGTAGACATCTGCAAACGCTATTTCCTTGCAAGCAAGTGTCGCATTTACATTCATTTGAATCGTAGACGAGGAATGCATAACACTTCGCAATGTATATTATATCTTATCATGAAACATAGATATGAGATGCAATACCTCGTTTTAAGAAACATTTGAACTCTATTGCTTCGATACGTAGACATCTGCAAACGCTATTTCCTTGCAAGGAAGTGTCGCATTTACATTCATTTGAAGTGTAGACGAGGAATACATGATACTCCGCAAATCATATTATATCTTACCATGAAACATAGAAATGAGATGCGATATCGCGTTTTAGGAAGCACTAGAACTCTATTGCTACGATAGGTAGACATCTGCAAATGCTATTTCCTTGCAAGGAAGTGTCGCATTTACATTCATTTGAAGTGTAGACGCGGAATACATAACACTTCGCAAATCGTATTACATCTTACCATGAAACATAGAAATGAGATGCGATATCGCGTTTTAAGAAGCATTAGAACTCTATTGCTACGATACGTAGACATCTGCAAACGCTATTTCCTTGCAAGGAAGTGTCGCATTTACATTCATTTGAAGTGTAGACGAGGAATATATAACACTTCGCAAATAATATTATATCCTACCATGAAACATAGAAATGAGATGCGATATCGCGTTTTAACAAGCATTAGAACACTATTGCTGCGATAGGTAGACATTTGCAAACGCTATTTCGTTGCAAGGAAGTGTCGCATTTACATTCATTTGTATCGTAGACGAGGAATGCATAACACTTCGCAATGAATATTATATCTTATCATGAAACACAGATATGAGATGCAATATCTCGTTTTAAGATGCATTTGAACTCTATTGCTTCGATACGTAGACATCTGCAAACGCTATTTCCTTGCAAGGAAGTGTCGCATTTACATTCATTTGAAGTGTAGACGAGGAATACATGACATTTCGCAAATCATATTATATCTTACCATGAAACATAGAAATGAGATGCGAAATCGCGTTTTAAGAAGCATTAGAACTCTATTGCTACGATACGTAGTCATCTGCAAACGCTATTCCCTTGCAAGGAAGTGTCGCATTTACATTCATTTGAAGTGTAGACGAGGAATACATAACACTTCGCAAATCATATTATATCTTACCATGAAACATAGAAATGAGATGCGATGTCGCGTTTTAAGAAGCATTAGAACACTACTGCTACTATAGTTAGACATTTGCAAACGCTATTTCCTTGCAAGGAAGTGTCGCATTTACATTCATTTGAAGTGTAGACGAGGAATACATAACATTTCGCAAATCATATTATATCTTACTATGAAACATAGAAATGAGATGCGATATCGCGTTTTAAGAATCATAAGAACTCCATTGCTACGATAGGAAGACATCTGCAAACGCTATTTCCTTGCTAGGAAGTGTCGCATTTATACTCATTTGAATCGTAGGCGAGGAATGCATAACACTTCGCAATGAATATTATATATTATCATGAAACATAGATATGAGATGCAATATCTCGTTTTAAGAAGCATTTGAACTCTATTGCTTCGATACGTAGACATCTGCAAACGCTATTTCCTTGCAAGGAAGTGTCGCATTTACATTCATTTGACGTGTAGACGAGGAATACATGACACTTCGCAAATCATATTATATCTTACCATGAAACATAGAAATGAAATGCGAAATCGCGTTTTAAGAAGCATTAGATATCTATTGCTACGATACACAGACATCTGCAAACGCTATTTCCTAGCAAGGAAGTGTCGCATTTACATTCATTTGAAGTGTAGGCGAGGAGTACATAACACTTCGCAAATCATATTATACCTTACCATGAAACATAGAAATGAGATGCGATATCGCGTTTTAAGAATCATTACAACTCTATTGCTACGATACGTAGACATCTGCAAATGCTATTTCCTTGCAAGGAAGTGTCGCATTTACATTCATTTGAAGTGTAGACGAGGAATACATAACACTTCGCAAATCGTATTACATCTTACCATGAAACATAGAAATGAGATGCGATATCGCGTTTTAAGAAGCATTAGAACTCTATTGCTACGATACGTAGACATCTGCAAACGCTATTTCCTTGCAAGGAAGTGTCGCATTTACATTCATTTGAAGTGTAGACGAGGAATATATAACACTTCGCAAATAATATTATATCCTACCATGAAACATAGAAATGAGATGCGATATCGCGTTTTAACAAGCATTAGAACACTATTGCTGCGATAGGTAGACATTTGCAAACGCTATTTCGTTGCAAGGAAGTGTCGCATTTACATTCATTTGTATCGTAGACGAGGAATGCATAACACTTCGCAATGAATATTATATCTTATCATGAAACACAGATATGAGATGCAATATCTCGTTTTAAGATGCATTTGAACTCTATTGCTTCGATACGTAGACATCTGCAAACGCTATTTCCTTGCAAGGAAGTGTCGCATTTACATTCATTTGAAGTGTAGACGAGGAATACATGACATTTCGCAAATCATATTATATCTTACCATGAAACATAGAAATGAGATGCGAAATCGCGTTTTAAGATGCATTTGAACTCTATTGCTTCGATACGTAGACATCTGCAAACGCTATTTCCTTGCAAGGAAGTGTCGCATTTACATTCATTTGAAGTGTAGACGAGGAATACATGACATTTCGCAAATCATATTATATCTTACCATGAAACATAGAAATGAGATGCGAAATCGCGTTTTAAGAAGCATTAGAACTCTATTGCTACGATACGTAGTCATCTGCAAACGCTATTCCCTTGCAAGGAAGTGTCGCATTTACATTCATTTGAAGTGTAGACGAGGAATACATAACACTTCGCAAATCATATTATATCTTACCATGAAACATAGAAATGAGATGCGATGTCGCGTTTTAAGAAGCATTAGAACACTACTGCTACTATAGTTAGACATTTGCAAACGCTATTTCCTTGCAAGGAAGTGTCGCATTTACATTCATTTGAAGTGTAGACGAGGAATACATAACATTTCGCAAATCATATTATATCTTACTATGAAACATAGAAATGAGATGCGATATCGCGTTTTAAGAATCATAAGAACTCCATTGCTACGATAGGAAGACATCTGCAAACGCTATTTCCTTGCTAGGAAGTGTCGCATTTATACTCATTTGAATCGTAGGCGAGGAATGCATAACACTTCGCAATGAATATTATATATTATCATGAAACATAGATATGAGATGCAATATCTCGTTTTAAGAAGCATTTGAACTCTATTGCTTCGATACGTAGACATCTGCAAACGCTATTTCCTTGCAAGGAAGTGTCGCATTTACATTCATTTGACGTGTAGACGAGGAATACATGACACTTCGCAAATCATATTATATCTTACCATGAAACATAGAAATGAAATGCGAAATCGCGTTTTAAGAAGCATTAGATATCTATTGCTACGATACACAGACATCTGCAAACGCTATTTCCTAGCAAGGAAGTGTCGCATTTACATTCATTTGAAGTGTAGGCGAGGAGTACATAACACTTCGCAAATCATATTATACCTTACCATGAAACATAGAAATGAGATGCGATATCGCGTTTTAAGAATCATTACAACTCTATTGCTACGATACGTAGACATCTGCAAATGCTATTTCCTTGCAAGGAAGTGTCGCATTTACATTCATTTGAAGTGTAGACGAGGAATACATAACACTTCGCAAATCGTATTACATCTTACCATGAAACATAGAAATGAGATGCGATATCGCGTTTTAAGAAGCATTAGAACTCTATTGCTACGATACGTAGACATCTGCAAACGCTATTTCCTTGCAAGGAAGTGTCGCATTTACATTCATTTGAAGTGTAGACGAGGAATATATAACACTTCGCAAATAATATTATATCCTACCATGAAACATAGAAATGAGATGCGATATCGCGTTTTAACAAGCATTAGAACACTATTGCTGCGATAGGTAGACATTTGCAAACGCTATTTCGTTGCAAGGAAGTATCGCATTTACATTCATTTGAATCGTAGACGAGGAATGCATAACACTTCGCAATGAATATTATATCTTATCATGAAACACAGATATGAGATGCAATATCTCGTTTTAAGAAGCATTTGAACTCTATTGCTTCGATACGTAGACATCTGCAAACGCTATTTCCTTGCAAGGAAGTGTCGCATTTACATTCATTTGAAGTGTAGACGAGGAATACATGACACTTCGCAAATCATATCATATCTTACCATGAAACATAAAAATGAGATGCGATATCACGTTTTAAAAGCATTAGAAATCTATTGCTACGATACAGAGACATCTGCAAACGCTATTTCCTAGCAAGGAAGTGTCGCATTTACATTCATTTGAAGTGTAGGCGAGGAGTACATAACACTTCGCAAATCATATTATACCTTACCATGAAACATAGAAATGAGATGCGATATCGCGTTTTAAGAATCATTACAACTCTATTGCTACGATACGTAGACATCTGCAAATGCTATTTCCTTGCAAGGAAGTGTCGCATTTACATTCATTTGAATCGTAGACGAGGAAAGCATAACACTTCGCAATGAATATTATATCTTATCATGAAACGCAGATATGAGATGCAATATCTCGTTTTAAGAAGCATTTGAACTCTATTGCTTCGATACGTAGACATCTGCAAACGCTATTTCCTTGCAAGGAAGTGTCGCATTTACATTCATTTGAAGTGTAGACGAGGAATACATGACACTTCGCAAATCATATTATATCTTACCATGAAACATAGAAATGAGATGCGATACCGCGTTTTAAGGATCATAAGAACTCTATTGCTACGATACGTAGACATCTGCAAACGCTATTTCCTTGCAAGGAAGTGTCGCATTTACATTCATCTGAGGTGTAGACGAGGAATACATGACACTCCGAAAATCATATCATATCTTACCATGAAACATAGAAATGAGATGCGATATCACGTTTTAAAAGCATTAGAAATCTATTGCTACGATACACAGACATCTGCAAACGCTATTTCCTAGCAAGGAAGTGTCGCATTTGCATTCATTTGAAGTGTAGGCGAGGAATACATAACACTTCGCAAATCATATTATACCTTACCATGAAACATAGAAATGAGATGCGATATCGCGTTTTAAGAATCATAAGAACTCTATTGCTACGATACGTAGACATCTGCAAACGCTATTTCCTTGCTAGGAAGTGTCGCATTTACACTCATTTGAATCGTAGGCGAGGAATGCATAACACTTCGCAAATCATATTGTATCTTACCATGAAACATAGAAATGAGATGCGATATCGCGTTTTAAGAATCATAAGAACTCTATTGCTACGATACGCAGACATCTGCAAACGCTATTTCCTTGCAAGGAAGTGTCGCATTTACATTCATCTGAGGTGTAGACGAGGAATACATGACACTTCGAAAATCATATCATATCTTACCATGAAACATAGAAATCAGATGCGATATCACGTTTTAAAAGCATTAGAAATCTATTGCTACGATACACAGACATCTGCAAACGCTATTTCCTAGCAAGGAAGTGTCGCATTTACATTCATTTGAAGTGTAGGCGAGGAATACATAACACTTCGCAAATCATATTATACCTTACCATGAAACATAGAAATGAGATGCGATATCGCGTTTTAAGAATCATAAGAACTCTATTGCTACGATATGTAGACATCTGCAAACGCTATTTCCTTGCTAGGAAGTGTCGCATTTACACTCATTTGAATCGTAGGCGAGGAATGCATAACACTTCGCAAATCATATTATATCTTACCATGAAACATAGAAATGAGATGCAATATCTCGTTTTAAGAAGCATTTGAACTCTATTGCTTCGATACGTAGACATCTGCAAACGCTATTTCCTTGCAAGGAAGTGTCGCATTTACATTCATTTGAAGTGTAGACGAGGAATACATGATACTTCGCAAATCATATTATATCTTACCATGGAACATAGAAACGAGGTGCGATATCGCGTTGTAAGAAGCATTTGAACTCTATTGCTTCGATACGTAGACATCTGCAAACGCTATTTCCTTGCAAGGAAGTGTCGCATTTACATTCATTTGAAGTGTAGACGAGGAATACATAACACATCGCAAATCATATTATATCTTACCATGAAACATAGAAATGAGATGCGATGTCGCGTTTTAAGAAGCATTAGAACACTATTGCTACGATAGGTAGACATTTGCAAACGCTACTTCCTTGCAAGGAAGTGTCGCAATTACATTCATTTGAATCGTAGACGAGGAATGCATAACACTTCGGATTGAATATTATATCTTATCATGAAACTTAGATATGAGATGCAACACCTCGTTTTAAGAAGCATTTGAACTCTATTGCTTCGACACGTAGACATCTGCAAACGCTATTTCCATGCAAGGAAGTGTCGCATTTACATTCATTTGAAGTGTAGACGAGGAATATATAACACTTCGCAAATAATATTATATCCTACCATGAAACATAGAAATGAGATGCGATATCGCGTTTTAAGAAGCATTAGAACACTATTGCTACGATAGGTAGACATTTGCAAACGCTATTTCCTTGCAAGGAAGTGTCGCATTTACATTCATTTGAATCGTAGACGAGGAATGCATAACACTTCGCAATGTATATTATATCTTATCATGAAACATAGATATGAGATGCAATACCTCGTTTTAAGAAACATTTGAACTCTATTGCTTCGATACGTAGACATCTGCAAACGCTATTTCCTTGCAAGGAAGTGTCGCATTTACATTCATTTGAAGTGTAGACGAGGAATACATAACACTTCGCAAATCGTATTACATCTTACCATGAAACATAGAAATGAGATGCGATATCGCGTTTTAGGAAGCATTAGAACTCTATTCCTACGATAGGTAGACATCTGCAAACGCTATTTCCTTGCAAGGAAGTGTCGCAATTACATTCATTTGAATCGTAGACGAGGAATGCATAACACTTCGGATTGAATATTATATCTTATCATGAAACTTAGATATGAGATGCAATACCTCGTTTTAAGAAGCATTTGAACTCTATTGCTTCGACACGTAGACATCTGCAAAAGCTATTTCCTTGCAAGGAAGTGTCGCATTTACATTCATTTGAAGTGCAGACGAGAAATACATAACACTTCGCAAATCATATTATATCTTACCATGAAACATAGGAATGAGATGCGATATCGCGTTCTAAGAAGCATTAGAACACTACTGCTACTATAGGTAGACATTTGCAAACGCTATTTCCTTGCAAGGAAGTGTCGCATTTACATTCATTTGAAGTGTAGACGAGGAATACATAACATTTCGCAAATTATATTATATCTTACTATGAAACATAGAAATGAGATGCGATATCGCGTTTTAAGAATCATAAGAACTCTATTGCTACGATACGTAGACATCTGCAAACGCTATTTCCTTGCAAGGAAGTGTCGCATTTACATTCATTTGAAGTGTAGACGAGGAATATATAACACTTCGCAAATAATATTATATCCTACCATGAAACATAGAAATGAGATGCGATATCGCGTTTTAAGAAGCATTAGAACTCTATTCCTACGATAGGTAGACATCTGCAAACGCTATTTCCTTGCAAGGAAGTGTCGCATTTACATTCATTTGAAGTGTAGACGAGGAATACACAACACTTCGCAAATCGTATTACATCTTACCATGAAACATAGAAATGAGATGCGATATCGCGTTTTAAGAGGCATTAGAACTCTATTGCTACGATACCTAGACATCTGTAGACGCTATTTCCTAGCAAGGAAGTGTCGCATTTACATTCATTTGAAGTGTAGACGAGGAATACATGACACTTCGCAAACCATATTATATCTTACCATGAAACATAGAAATGAGATGCGATATCGCGTTTTAGGAAGCACTAGAACTCTATTGCTACGATAGGTAGACATCTGCAAATGCTATTTCCTTGCAAGGAAGTGTCGCATTTACATTCATTTGAAGTGTAGACGAGGAATACATGACACTTCGCAAATCATATTATATCTTACCATGAAACATAGAAATCAGATGGAATATCGCGTTTTAAGATTCATAAGAACTCTGTTGCTACGATAGGTAGACATTTACAAACGCTATTTCCTTGCAAGCAAGTGTCGCATTTATATTCATTCGAATCGTAGACGAGGAATGCATAACACTTCGCAATGAATATTATATCTTATCATGAAACATAGATATGAGATGCAATATCTCGTTTTAAGAAGCATTTGAACTCTATTGCTTCGATACGTAGACATCTGCAAACGCTATTTCCTTGCAAGGAAGTGTCGCATTTACATTCATTTGAAGTGGTAGACGAGGAATACATGATACTTCGCAAATCATATTATATCTTACCATGAGACATAGAAATGAGATGCGATATCGCGTTTTAAGAATCATAAGAACTCTATTGCTACGATAGGTAGACATCTGCAAACGCTATTTCCTTGCAAGGAAGTGTCGCATTTACATTCATTTGAAATGTAGACGAGGAATACATATCACTTCGCAAATCATATTATACCTTACCATGAAATATAGAAATGAGATGCGATATCGCGTTTTAAGAATCATAAGAACTCTATTGCTACGATACGTAGACATCTGCAAACGCTATTTCCTTGCAAGGAAGTGTCGCATTTACTTTCATTTGAATCGTAGACGAGGAATGCATAACACTTCGCAATGAATATTATATCTTATCATGAAACATAGATAAGAGATGCAATATCTCGTTTTAAGAAGCATTAGAACTCTATTGCTACGATACCTAGACATCTGCAGACGCTATTTCCTAGCGAGGAAGTGTCGCATTCACATTCATTTGAAGTGTAGACGAGGAATACATAACACTTCGCAAATCATATTGTACCTTACCATGAAATATAGAAATGAGATGCGATATCGCGTTTTAAGAATCATAAGAACTCTATTGCTACGATAGGTAGACATCTGCAAACGCTATTTCCTTGCAAGGAAGTGTCGCATTTACATTCATTTGAAATGTAGACGAGGAATACATATCACTTCGCAAATCATATTATACCTTACCATGAAATATAGAAATGAGATGCGATATCGCGTTCTAAGAAGCATTAGAACACTACTGCTACTATAGGTAGACATTTGCAAACGCTATTTCCTTGCAAGGAAGTGTCGCATTTACATTCATTTGAAGTGTAGACGAGGAATACATAACATTTCGCAAATCATATTATATCTTACTATGAAACATAGAAATGAGATGCGATATCGCGTTTTAAGAATCATAAGAACTCTATTGCTACGATACGTAGACATCTGCAAACGCTATTTCCTTGCAAGGAAGTGTCGCATTTACATTCATTTGAATCGTAGACGAGGAATGCATAACACTTCGCAATGAATATTATATCTTATCATGAAACATAGATATGAGATGCAATACCTCGTTTTAAGAAGCATTTGAACTCTATTGCTTCGACACGTAGACATTTGCAAACGCTATTTCCTTGCAAGGAAGTGTCGCATTTACATTCACTTGAATCGTAGACGAGGAATGCATAACACTTCGCAATGTATATTATATCTTATCATGAAACATAGATATGAGATGCAATAGCTCGTTTTAAGAAACATTTGAACTCTATTGCTTCGATACGTAGACATCTGCAAACGCTATTTCCTTGCAAGGAAGTGTCGCATTTACATTCATTTGAAGTGTAGACGAGGAATACATGATACTCCGCAAATCATATTATATCTTACCATGAAATATAGAAATGAGATGCGATATCGCGTTTTAGGAAGCATTAGAACTCTATTGCTACGATAGGTAGACATCTGCAAACGCTATTTCCTTGCATGGAAGTGTCGCATTTACATTCATTTGAAGTGTAGACGAGGAATACATAAAACTTCGCAAATCATATTATGTCTTACAATGAAACATAGAAATGAGATGCGATGTCGCGTTTTAAGAAGCATCAGAAATCTATTGCTACGATACATAGACATCTGCAAACGCTATTTCCTAGCGAGGAAGTGTCGCATTCACATTCATTTGAAGTGTAGACGAGGAATACATGATACTTCGCAAATCATATTATATCTTACCATGAAACATAGAAATGAGATGCGATATCGCGTTTTAGGAAGCACTAGAACTCTATTGCTACGATAGGTAGACATCTGCAAATGCTATTTCCTTGCAAGGAAGTGTCGCATTTACATTCATTTGAAGTGTAGACGAGGAATACATAACACTTCGCAAATCGTATTACATCTTACCATGAAACATAGAAATGAGATGCGATATCGCGTTTTAAGAAGCATTAGAACTCTATTGCTACGATACCTAGACATCTGCAGACGCTATTTCCTAGCAAGGAAGTGTCGCATTTACATTCATCTGAAGTGTAGACGAGGAATACATGACACTTCGCAAATCATATTATATCTTACCATGAAACATAGAAATGAGATGCGATATCGCCTTTTAAGAAGCACTAGAACTCTATTGCTACGATACGTAGACATCTGCAAACGCTATTTCCTAGCGAGGAAGTGTCGCATTCACATTCATTTGAAGTGCAGACGAGGAATACATGATACTTCGCAAATCATATTATATCTTGCCATGAAACATAGAAATGAGATGCGATATCGCGTTTTAGGAAGCATTAGAACTCTATTCCTACGATAGGTAGACATCTGCAAACGCTATTTCCTTGCAAGGAAGTGTCGCATTTACATTCATTTGAAGTGTAGACGAGGAATACATATCACTTCGCAAATCATATTATACCTTACCATGAAATATAGAAATGAGATGCGATATCGCGTTTTAAGAATCATAAGAACTCTATTGCTACGATACGTAGACATCTGCAAACGCTATTTCTTTGCAAGGTAGTGTCGCATTTACTTTCATTTGAATCGTAGACGAGGAATGCATAACACTTCGCAATGAATATTATATCTTATCATGAAACATAGATATGAGATGCAATATCTCGTTTTAAGAAGCATTTGAACTCTATTGCTTCGATACGTAGACATCTGTAAACGCTATTTCCTTGCAAGGAAGTGTCGCATTTACAATCATTTGAAGTGTAGACGAGGAATACATAACACTTCGCAAATCATATTATATCTTACCATGAAACATAGAAGTGAGATTCGATATCGCGTTCTAAGAAGCCTTAGAACACTCCTGCTACGATAGGTAGACATTTGCAAACGCTATTTCCTTGCAAGGAAGTGTCGCATTTACATTCATTTGAAGTGTAGACGAGGAATACATAACACTTGGCAAATCATATTATATCTTACTATGAAACATAGAAATGAGATGCGATATCGCGTTTTAAGAATCATAAGAACTCTATTGCTACGATACGTAGACATCTGCAAACGCTATTTCCTTGCAAGGAAGTGTCGCATTTACATTCATTTGAAGTGTAGACGAGGAATATATAACACTTCGCAAATAATATTATATCCTACCATGAAACATAGAAATGAGATGCGATATCGCGTTTTAAGAAGCATTACAACACTATTTCTACGATAGGTAGACATTTGCAAACGCTATTTCCTTGCAAGGAAGTGTCGCATTTACATTCATTTGAATCGTAGACGAGGAATGCATAACACTTCGCAATGAATATTATATCTTATCACGAAACATAGATATGAGATGCAATACCTCGTTTTAAGAAGCATTTGAACTCTATTGCTTCGATACGTAGACATCTGCAAACGCTATTTCCTTGCAAGGATGTGTCGCATTTACTTTCATTTGAATCGTAGACGAGGAATGCATAACACTTCGCAATGAATATTATATCTTATCATGAAACATAGATAAGAGATGCAATATCTCGTTTTAAGAAGCATTAGAACTCTATTGCTACGATACCTAGACATCTGCAGACGCTATTTCCTAGCGAGGAAGTGTCGCATTCACATTCATTTGAAGTGTAGACGAGGAATACATAACACTTCGCAAATCATATTGTACCTTACCATGAAATATAGAAATGAGATGCGATATCGCGTTTTAAGTATCATAAGAACTCTATTGCTACGATAGGTAGACATCTGCAAACGCTATTTCCTTGCAAGGAAGTGTCGCATTTACATTCATTTGAAATGTAGACGAGGAATACATATCACTTCGCAAATCATATTATACCTTACCATGAAATATAGAAATGAGATGCGATATCGCGTTCTAAGAAGCATTAGAACACTACTGCTACTATAGGTAGACATTTGCAAACGCTATTTCCTTGCAAGGAAGTGTCGCATTTACATTCATTTGAAGTGTAGACGAGGAATGCATAACATTTCGCAAATCATATTATATCTTACTATGAAACATAGAAATGAGATGCGATATCGCGTTTTAAGAAACATAAGACCTCTACTGCTTCGATACGTAGACATCTGCAGACGCTATTTCCTAGCGAGGAAGTGTCGCATTCACATTCATTTGAAGTGTAGACGAGGAATACATAACACTTCGCAAATCATATTATATCTTACTATGAAACATAGAAATGAGATGCGATATCGCGTTTTAAGAAGCATTAGAACACTATTGCTACGATAGGTAGACATTTGCAAACGCTATTTCCTTGCAGGGAAGTGTCGCATTTACATTCATTTGAAGTGCAGACGAGAAATACATAACACTTCGCAAATCATATTATATCTTACCATGAAACATAGAAATGAGATGCGATATCGCGTTCTAAGAAGCATTAGAACACTACTGCTACTATAGGTAGACATTTGCAAACGCTATTTCCTTGCAAGGAAGTGTCGCATTTACATTCATTTGAAGTGTAGACGAGGAATACATAAAACTTCGCAAATCATATTATGTCTTACAATGAAACATAGAAATGAGATGCGATGTCGCGTTTTAAGAAGCATCAGAAATCTATTGCTACGATACATAGACATCTGCAAACGCTATTTCCTAGCGAGGAAGTGTCGCATTCACATTCATTTGAAGTGTAGACGAGGAATACATGATACTTCGCAAATCATATTATATCTTACCATGAAACATAGAAATGAGATGCGATATCGCGTTTTAGGAAGCACTAGAACTCTATTGCTACGATAGGTAGACATCTGCAAATGCTATTTCCTTGCAAGGAAGTGTCGCATTTACATTCATTTGAAGTGTAGACGAGGAATACATATCACTTCGCAAATCATATTATACCTTACCATGAAATATAGAAATGAGATGCGATATCGCGTTTTAAGAATCATAAGAACTCTATTGCTACGATACGTAGACATCTGCAAACGCTATTTCTTTGCAAGGTAGTGTCGCATTTACTTTCATTTGAATCGTAGACGAGGAATGCATAACACTTCGCAATGAATATTATATCTTATCATGAAACATAGATATGAGATGCAATATCTCGTTTTAAGAAGCATTTGAACTCTATTGCTTCGATACGTAGACATCTGCAAACGCTATTTCCTTGCAAGGAAGTGTCGCATTTACAACCATTTGAAGTGTAGACGAGGAATACATAACACTTCGCAAATCATATTATATCTTACCATGAAACATAGAAGTGAGATTCGATATCGCGTTCTAAGAAGCCTTAGAACACTCCTGCTACGATAGGTAGACATTTGCAAACGCTATTTCCTTGCAAGGAAGTGTCGCATTTACATTCATTTGAAGTGTAGACGAGGAATACATAACACTTGGCAAATCATATTATATCTTACTATGAAACATAGAAATGAGATGCGATATCGCGTTTTAAGAATCATAAGAACTCTATTGCTACGATACGCAGACATCCGCAAACGCTATTTCCTTGCAAGGAAGTGTCGCATTCACATTCATTTGAAGTGTAGACGAGGAATACATAACACTTCGCAAATCATATTATATCTTACCATGAAACATAGAAATGAGATGCTATATCGCGTTTTAAGAATCATAAGAACTCTATTGCTACGATACGTAGACATCTGCAAACGCTATTTCCTTGCAAGGAAGTGTCGCATTTACATTCATTTGAAGTGTAGACGAGGAATATATAACACTTCGCAAATAATATTATATCCTACCATGAAACATAGAAATGAGATGCGATATCGCGTTTTAAGAAGCATTAGAACACTATTTCTACGATAGGTAGACATTTGCAAACGCTATTTCCTTGCAAGGAAGTGTCGCATTTACATTCATTTGAATCGTAGACGAGGAATGCATAACACTTCGCAATGAATATTATATCTTATCACGAAACATAGATATGAGATGCAATACCTCGTTTTAAGAAGCATTTGAACTCTATTGCTTCGATACGTAGACATCTGCAAACGCTATTTCCTTGCAAGGAAGTGTCGCATTTACTTTCATTTGAATCGTAGACGAGGAATGCATAACACTTCGCAATGAATATTATATCTTATCATGAAACATAGATAAGAGATGCAATATCTCGTTTTAAGAAGCATTAGAACTCTATTGCTACGATACCTAGACATCTGCAGACGCTATTTCCTAGCGAGGAAGTGTCGCATTCACATTCATTTGAAGTGCAGACGAGGAATACATGATACTTCGCAAATCATATTATATCTTGCCATGAAACATAGAAATGAGATGCGATATCGCGTTTTAGGAAGCATTAGAACTCTATTCCTACGATAGGTAGACATCTGCAAACGCTATTTCCTTGCAAGGAAGTGTCGCATTTACATTCATTTGAAGTGTAGACGAGGAATACATATCACTTCGCAAATCATATTATACCTTACCATGAAATATAGAAATGAGATGCGATATCGCGTTTTAAGAATCATAAGAACTCTATTGCTACGATACGTAGACATCTGCAAACGCTATTTCTTTGCAAGGTAGTGTCGCATTTACTTTCATTTGAATCGTAGACGAGGAATGCATAACACTTCGCAATGAATATTATATCTTATCATGAAACATAGATATGAGATGCAATATCTCGTTTTAAGAAGCATTTGAACTCTATTGCTTCGATACGTAGACATCTGTAAACGCTATTTCCTTGCAAGGAAGTGTCGCATTTACAATCATTTGAAGTGTAGACGAGGAATACATAACACTTCGCAAATCATATTATATCTTACCATGAAACATAGAAGTGAGATTCGATATCGCGTTCTAAGAAGCCTTAGAACACTCCTGCTACGATAGGTAGACATTTGCAAACGCTATTTCCTTGCAAGGAAGTGTCGCATTTACATTCATTTGAAGTGTAGACGAGGAATACATAACACTTGGCAAATCATATTATATCTTACTATGAAACATAGAAATGAGATGCGATATCGCGTTTTAAGAATCATAAGAACTCTATTGCTACGATACGCAGACATCCTCAAACGCTATTTCCTTGCAAGGAAGTGTCGCATTCACATTCATTTGAAGTGTAGACGAGGAATACATAACACTTCGCAAATCATATTATATCTTACCATGAAACATAGAAATGAGATGCTATATCGCGTTTTAAGAATCATAAGAACTCTATTGCTACGATACGTAGACATCTGCAAACGCTATTTCCTTGCAAGGAAGTGTCGCATTTACATTCATTTGAAGTGTAGACGAGGAATATATAACACTTCGCAAATAATATTATATCCTACCATGAAACATAGAAATGAGATGCGATATCGCGTTTTAAGAAGCATTAGAACACTATTTCTACGATAGGTAGACATTTGCAAACGCTATTTCCTTGCAAGGAAGTGTCGCATTTACATTCATTTGAATCGTAGACGAGGAATGCATAACACTTCGCAATGAATATTATATCTTATCACGAAACATAGATATGAGATGCAATACCTCGTTTTAAGAAGCATTTGAACTCTATTGCTTCGATACGTAGACATCTGCAAACGCTATTTCCTTGCAAGGATGTGTCGCATTTACTTTCATTTGAATCGTAGACGAGGAATGCATAACACTTCGCAATGAATATTATATCTTATCATGAAACATAGATAAGAGATGCAATATCTCGTTTTAAGAAGCATTAGAACTCTATTGCTACGATACCTAGACATCTGCAGACGCTATTTCCTAGCGAGGAAGTGTCGCATTCACATTCATTTGAAGTGTAGACGAGGAATACATAACACTTCGCAAATCATATTGTACCTTACCATGAAATATAGAAATGAGATGCGATATCGCGTTTTAAGTATCATAAGAACTCTATTGCTACGATAGGTAGACATCTGCAAACGCTATTTCCTTGCAAGGAAGTGTCGCATTTACATTCATTTGAAATGTAGACGAGGAATACATATCACTTCGCAAATCATATTATACCTTACCATGAAATATAGAAATGAGATGCGATATCGCGTTCTAAGAAGCATTAGAACACTACTGCTACTATAGGTAGACATTTGCAAACGCTATTTCCTTGCAAGGAAGTGTCGCATTTACATTCATTTGAAGTGTAGACGAGGAATACATAACATTTCGCAAATCATATTATATCTTACTATGAAACATAGAAATGAGATGCGATATCGCGTTTTAAGAAACATAAGACCTCTACTGCTTCGATACGTAGACATCTGCAGACGCTATTTCCTAGCGAGGAAGTGTCGCATTCACATTCATTTGAAGTGTAGACGAGGAATACATAACACTTCGCAAATCATATTATATCTTACTATGAAACATAGAAATGAGATGCGATATCGCGTTTTAAGAAGCATTAGAACACTATTGCTACGATAGGTAGACATTTGCAAACGCTATTTCCTTGCAGGGAAGTGTCGCATTTACATTCATTTGAAGTGCAGACGAGAAATACATAACACTTCGCAAATCATATTATATCTTACCATGAAACATAGAAATGAGATGCGATATCGCGTTCTAAGAAGCATTAGAACACTACTGCTACTATAGGTAGACATTTGCAAACGCTATTTCCTTGCAAGGAAGTGTCGCATTTACATTCATTTGAAGTGTAGACGAGGAATACATAAAACTTCGCAAATCATATTATGTCTTACAATGAAACATAGAAATGAGATGCGATGTCGCGTTTTAAGAAGCATCAGAAATCTATTGCTACGATACATAGACATCTGCAAACGCTATTTCCTAGCGAGGAAGTGTCGCATTCACATTCATTTGAAGTGTAGACGAGGAATACATGATACTTCGCAAATCATATTATATCTTACCATGAAACATAGAAATGAGATGCGATATCGCGTTTTAGGAAGCACTAGAACTCTATTGCTACGATAGGTAGACATCTGCAAATGCTATTTCCTTGCAAGGAAGTGTCGCATTTACATTCATTTGAAGTGTAGACGAGGAATACATATCACTTCGCAAATCATATTATACCTTACCATGAAATATAGAAATGAGATGCGATATCGCGTTTTAAGAAT
Organism: Xylocopa sonorina; assembly: GCF_050948175.1. Lineage (NCBI taxonomy): Eukaryota > Metazoa > Arthropoda > Insecta > Hymenoptera > Apidae > Xylocopa > Xylocopa sonorina. The sequence continues at coordinate 434,965 of NW_027490173.1, forward strand.
CATAAGAACTCTATTGCTACGATACGTAGACATCTGCAAACGCTATTTCTTTGCAAGGTAGTGTCGCATTTACTTTCATTTGAATCGTAGACGAGGAATGCATAACACTTCGCAATGAATATTATATCTTATCATGAAACATAGATATGAGATGCAATATCTCGTTTTAAGAAGCATTTGAACTCTATTGCTTCGATACGTAGACATCTGCAAACGCTATTTCCTTGCAAGGAAGTGTCGCATTTACAACCATTTGAAGTGTAGACGAGGAATACATAACACTTCGCAAATCATATTATATCTTACCATGAAACATAGAAGTGAGATTCGATATCGCGTTCTAAGAAGCCTTAGAACACTCCTGCTACGATAGGTAGACATTTGCAAACGCTATTTCCTTGCAAGGAAGTGTCGCATTTACATTCATTTGAAGTGTAGACGAGGAATACATAACACTTGGCAAATCATATTATATCTTACTATGAAACATAGAAATGAGATGCGATATCGCGTTTTAAGAATCATAAGAACTCTATTGCTACGATACGCAGACATCCGCAAACGCTATTTCCTTGCAAGGAAGTGTCGCATTCACATTCATTTGAAGTGTAGACGAGGAATACATAACACTTCGCAAATCATATTATATCTTACCATGAAACATAGAAATGAGATGCTATATCGCGTTTTAAGAATCATAAGAACTCTATTGCTACGATACGTAGACATCTGCAAACGCTATTTCCTTGCAAGGAAGTGTCGCATTTACATTCATTTGAAGTGTAGACGAGGAATATATAACACTTCGCAAATAATATTATATCCTACCATGAAACATAGAAATGAGATGCGATATCGCGTTTTAAGAAGCATTAGAACACTATTTCTACGATAGGTAGACATTTGCAAACGCTATTTCCTTGCAAGGAAGTGTCGCATTTACATTCATTTGAATCGTAGACGAGGAATGCATAACACTTCGCAATGAATATTATATCTTATCACGAAACATAGATATGAGATGCAATACCTCGTTTTAAGAAGCATTTGAACTCTATTGCTTCGATACGTAGACATCTGCAAACGCTATTTCCTTGCAAGGAAGTGTCGCATTTACTTTCATTTGAATCGTAGACGAGGAATGCATAACACTTCGCAATGAATATTATATCTTATCATGAAACATAGATAAGAGATGCAATATCTCGTTTTAAGAAGCATTAGAACTCTATTGCTACGATACCTAGACATCTGCAGACGCTATTTCCTAGCGAGGAAGTGTCGCATTCACATTCATTTGAAGTGTAGACGAGGAATACATAACACTTCGCAAATCATATTGTACCTTACCATGAAATATAGAAATGAGATGCGATATCGCGTTTTAAGAATCATAAGAACTCTATTGCTACGATAGGTAGACATCTGCAAACGCTATTTCCTTGCAAGGAAGTGTCGCATTTACATTCATTTGAAATGTAGACGAGGAATACATATCACTTCGCAAATCATATTATACCTTACCATGAAATATAGAAATGAGATGCGATATCGCGTTCTAAGAAGCATTAGAACACTACTGCTACTATAGGTAGACATTTGCAAACGCTATTTCCTTGCAAGGAAGTGTCGCATTTACATTCATTTGAAGTGTAGACGAGGAATACATAACATTTCGCAAATCATATTATATCTTACTATGAAACATAGAAATGAGATGCGATATCGCGTTTTAAGAAACATAAGACCTCTACTGCTTCGATACGTAGACATCTGCAGACGCTATTTCCTAGCGAGGAAGTGTCGCATTCACATTCATTTGAAGTGTAGACGAGGAATACATAACACTTCGCAAATCATATTATATCTTACTATGAAACATAGAAATGAGATGCGATATCGCGTTTTAAGAAGCATTAGAACACTATTGCTACGATAGGTAGACATTTGCAAACGCTATTTCCTTGCAGGGAAGTGTCGCATTTACATTCATTTGAAGTGCAGACGAGAAATACATAACACTTCGCAAATCATATTATATCTTACCATGAAATATAGAAATGAGATGCGATATCGCGTTCCAAGAAGCATTAGAACACTACTGCTACTATAGGTAGACATTTGCAAACGCTATTTCCTTGCAAGGAAGTGTCGCATTTACATTCATTTCAAGTGTAGACGAGGAATACATAACATTTCGCAAATCATATTATATCTTACTATGAAACATAGAAATGAGATGCGATATCGCGTTTTAAGTATCATAAGAACTCTATTGCTACGATACGTAGACATCTGCAAACGCCATTTCCTTGCAAGGAAGTGTCGCATTTACATTCATTTGAAGTGTAGACGAGGAATATATAACACTTCGCAAATAATATTATATCCTACCATGAAACATAGAAATGAGATGCGATATCGCGTTTTAAGAAGCATTAGAACACTATTGCTACGATAGGTAGACATTTGCAAACGCTATTTCCTTGCAAGGAAGTGTCGCATTTACATTCATTTGAATCGTAGACGAGGAATGCATAACACTTCGCAATGTATATTATATCTTATCATGAAACATAGATATGAGATGCAATACCTCGTTTTAAGAAACATTTGAACTCTATTGCTTCGATACGTAGACATCTGCAAACGCTATTTCCTTGCAAGGAAGTGTCGCATTTACATTCATTTGAAGTGTAGACGAGGAATACATGATACTCCGCAAATCATATTATATCTTACCATGAAATATAGAAATGAGATGCGATATCGCGTTTTAGGAAGCATTAGAACTCTATTGCTACGATAGGTAGACATCTGCAAACGCTATTTCCTTGCAAGGAAGTGTCGCATTTACATTCATTTGAAGTGTAGACGAGGAATACATAAAACTTCGCAAATCATATTATATCTTACAATGAAACATAGAAATGAGATGCGATATCGCGTTTTAAGAAGCATCAGAAATCTATTGCTACGATACATAGACATCTGCAAACGCTATTTCCTAGCGAGGAAGTGTCGCATTCACATTCATTTGAAGTGTAGACGAGGAATACATGATACTTCGCAAATCATATTATATCTTACCATGAAACATAGAAATGAGATGCGATATCGCGTTTTAGGAAGCACTAGAACTCTATTGCTACGATAGGTAGACATCTGCAAATGCTATTTCCTTGCAAGGAAGTGTCGCATTTACATTCAATTGAAGTGTAGACGAGGAATACATAACACTTCGCAAATCGTATTACATCTTACCATGAAACATAGAAATGAGACGCGATATCGCGTTTTAAGAAGCATGAGAACTCTATTGCTACGATACCTAGACATCAGCAGACGCTATTTCCTAGCAAGGAAGTGTCGCATTTACATTCATCTGAAGTGTAGACGAGGAATACATGACACTTCGCAAATCATATTATATCTTACCATGAAACATAGAAATGAGATGCGATATCGCCTTTTAAGAAGCACTAGAACTCTATTGCTACGATACGTAGACATCTGCAAACGCTATTTCCTAGCGAGGAAGTGTCGCATTCACATTCATTTGAAGTGCAGACGAGGAATACATGATACTTCGCAAATCATATTATAGCTTGCCATGAAACATAGAAATGAGATGCGATATCGCGTTTTAGGAAGCATTAGAACTCTATTCCTACGATAGGTAGATATCTGCAAACGCTATTTCCTTGCAAGGAAGTGTCGCATTTATATTCATTTGAAGTGTAGACGAGGAATACATAACACTTCGCAAATCGTATTACATCTTACCATGAAACATGGAAATGAGATGCGATATCGCGTTTTAAGAAGCATTAGAACTCTATTGCTACGATACCTAGACATCTGCGGACGCTATTTCCTAGCAAGGAAGTGTCGCATTTACATTCATTTGAAGTGTAGACGAGGAATACATAAAACTTCGCAAATCATATTATATCTTACAATGAAACATAGAAATGAGATGCGATATCGCGTTTTAAGAAGCATCAGAAATCTATTGCTACGATACATAGACATCTGCAAACGCTATTTCCTAGCGAGGAAGTGTCGCATTCACATTCATTTGAAGTGTAGACGAGGAATACATGATACTTCGCAAATCATATTATATCTTACCAAGAAACATAGAAATGAGATGCGATATCGCGTTTTAGGAAGCACTAGAACTCTATTGCTACGATAGGTAGACATCTGCAAATGCTATTTCCTTGCAAGGAAGTGTCGCATTTACATTCAATTGAAGTGTAGACGAGGAATACATAACACTTCGCAAATCGTATTACATCTTACCATGAAACATAGAAATGAGACGCGATATCGCGTTTTAAGAAGCATTAGAACTCTATTGCTACGATACCTAGACATCAGCAGACGCTATTTCCTAGCAAGGAAGTGTCGCATTTACATTCATCTGAAGTGTAGACGAGGAATACACGACACTTCGCAAATCATATTATATCTTACTATGAAACATAGAAATGAGATGCGATATCGCGTTTTAAGAATCATAAGAACTCTATTGCTACGATACGCAGACATCCGCAAACTCTATTTCCTTGCAAGGAAGTGTCGCAGTCACATTCATTTGAAGTGTAGACGAGGAATACATAACACTTCTTAAATCATATTATATCTTACCATGAAACATAGAAATGAGATGCTATATCGCGTTTTAAGAATCATAAGAACTCTATTGCTACGAAACGTAGACATCTGCAAACGCTATTTCCTTGCAAGGAAGTGTCGCATTCACATTCATTTGAAGTGGTAGACGAGGAATACATGATACTTCGCAAATCATATTATATCTTACCATGAGACATAGGAATGAGATGCGATATCGCGTTTTAAGAATCATAAGAACTCTATTGCTACGATAGGTAGACATCTGCAAATGCTATTTCCTTGCAAGGAAGTGTCGCATTTACATTCATTTGAAGTGTAGACGAGGAGTACATGACACTTCGCAATTCATATTATATCTTACCATGAAACATAGAAATCAGATGGAATATCGCGTTTTAAGATTCATAACAACTCTGTTGCTACGATAGGTAGACATTTGCAAACGCTATTTCCTTGCAAGCAAGTGTCGCATTTACATTCATTCGAATCGTAGACGAGGAATGCATAACACTTCGCAATGAATATTATATCTTATCATGAAACATAGATATGTGATGCAATATCTCGTTTTAAGAAGCATTTGAACTCTATTGCTTCGATACGTAGACATCTGCAAACGCTATTTCCTTGCAAGGAAGTGTCGCATTTACATTCATTTGAAGTGTAGACGAGGAATACATAACACTTCGCAAATCATATTATATCTTACCATGAAACATAGAAATGAGATGCGATATCGCCTTTTAAGAAGCACTAGAACTCTATTGCTACGATACGTAGACATTTGCAAACGCTATTTCCTTGCAAGGAAGTGTCGCATTTACATTCATTTGAAGTGTAGACGAGGAATACATAACACTTCGCAAATCATATTATATCTTACTATGAAACATAGAAATGAGATGCGATATCGCGTTTTAAGAATCATAAGAACTCTATTGCTACGATACGCAGACATCCGCAAACGCTATTTCCTTGCAAGGAAGTGTCGCATTCACATTCATTTGAAGTGTAGACGAGGAATACATAACACTTCTTAAATCATATTATATCTTACCATGAAACATAGAAATGAGATGCTATATCGCGTTTTAAGAATCATAAGAACTCTATTGCTACGATACGTAGACATCTGCAAACGCTATTTCCTTGCAAGGAAGTGTCGCATTTACTTTCATTTGAATCGTAGACGAGGAATGCATAACACTTCGCAGTGAATATTATATCTTATCATGAAGCAGAGATAAGAGATGCAATATCTCGTTTTAAGAAGTATTAGAACTCTATTGCTACGATACCTAGACATCTGCAGACGCTATTTCCTAGCGAGGAAGTGTCGCATTTACATTCATTTGATGTGTAGACGAGGAATACATAACACTTCGCAAATCATATTATATCTTACCATGAAACATAGAAATGAGATCCGATATCGCGTTTTAAGAATTATAAGAACTCTATTGCTACGATACGTAGACATCTGCAAACGCTATTTCCTTGCAAGGAAGTGTCGCATTTACATTCATTTGAAGTGTAGACGAGGAATACATGACACTTCGCAAATCATATTATATCTTACCATGAAACATAGAAATGAGATGCGATATCGCGTTCTAAGAAGCTTCAGAAATCCATTGCTACGATACGTAGACGACTGCAAACGCTATTTCCTAGCGGGGAAGTATCGCATTCACATTCATTTGAAGTGTAGACGAAGAATACACGACACTTCGCAAATCATGTTATATCTTACCATGAGACATAGAAATGAGATGCGATATCACGTTTCAAGAATCATATGAACTCTATTGCTATGATACGTAGACATCTGCAAACGCTATTTCCTTGCAAGGAAGTGTCGCATTTACTTTCATTTGAATCGTAGACGGGGAATGCATAACACTTCGCAATGAATATTATATCTTATCATGAAACATAGATAAGAGGTGCAATATCTCGTTTTAAGAAGCATTAGACCTCTACTGCTTCGATACGTAGACATCTGCAGACGCTATTTCCTAGCGAGGAAGTGTCGCATTCACATTCATTTGAAGTGTAGACGAGGAATACATAACACTTCGCAAATCATATTATATCTTACTATGAAACATAGAAATGAGATGCGATATCGCGTTTTAAGAAGCATTAGAACACTATTGCTAAGATAGGTAGACATTTGCAAACGCTATTTCCTTGCAAGGAAGTGTCGCATTTACGTTCATTTGAAGTGTAGACGAGGAATACATGACACTTCGCAAATCATATTATATCTTACCATGAAACATAGAAATGAGATGCGATATCGCGTTCTAAGAAGCATCAGAAATCCATTGCTACGATACGTAGACATCTGCAAACGCTATTTCCTTGCGAGGAAGTGTCGCATTTACATTCATTTGAATCGTAGACGAGGAATGCATAACACTTCGCAGTGAATATTATATCTTATCATGATACATAGATAATAGATACAATATCTCGTTTTAAGAAGCATTAGAACTCTATTGCTACGATACCTAGACATCTGCAGACGCTATTTCCTAGCGAGGAAGTGTGGCATTCACATTCATTTGAAGTGTAGACGAGGAATACATAACACTTAGCATATGATATTATATCTTACCATGAAACATAGAAACGAGATGCAATGTCGCGTTTTGAGAATCATAAGAACTCTATTGCTACGATACGTAGACAACTGCAAACGCTATTTCCTTGCAAGGAAGTGTCGCATTTACATTCATTTGAAGTGTAGACGAGGAATACATAACACTTCGCAAATCATATTATATCTTACCATGAAACATAGAAATGAGATGCAATATCGCGTTTTTAGAATCATAAGAACTCTATTGCTACGATACGTAGACATCTGCAGACGCTATTTCCTTGCAAGGAAGTGTCGCATTCACATTCATTTGAAGTGTAGACGAGGAATACATAACACTTAGCATATGATATTATATCTTACCATGAAACATAGAAACGAGATGCAATGTCGCGTTTTGAGAATCATAAGAACTCTATTGCTACGATACGTAGACAACTGCAAACGCTATTTCCTTGCAAGCAAGTGTCGCATTTACATTCATTCGAATCGTAGACGAGGAATGCACAACACTTCGCAATGAATATTATATCTTATCATGAAACATAGATATGAGATGCAATATCTCGTTTTAAGAAGCATTTGAACTCTATTGCTTCGATACGTAGACATCTGCAAACGCTATTTCCTTGCAAGGAAGTGTCGCAATTACATTCATTTGAAGTGTAGACGAGGAATACATAACACTTCGCAAATCATATTATATCTTACCATGAAACATAGAAGTGAGATTCGATATCGCGTTCTAAGAAGCCTTAGAACACTCCTGCTACGATAGGTAGACATTTGCAAACGCTATTTCCTTGCAAGGAAGTGTCGCATTTACATTCATTTGAAGTGTAGACGAGGAATACATGACACTTCGCAAATCATATTATATCTTACCATGAAACATAGAAATCAGATGGAATATCGCGTTTTAAGATTCATAAGAACTCTGTTGCTACGATAGGTAGACATTTGCAAACGCTATTTCCTTGCAAGCAAGTGTCGCATTTACATTCATTCGAATCGTAGACGAGGAATGCATAACACTTCGCAATGAATATTATATCTTATCATGAAACATAGAAATGAGGTGCGATATCGCCTTTTAAGAAGCACTAGAACTCTATTGCTATGATACGTAGACATCTGCAAACGCTATTTCCTAGCGAGGAAGTGTCGCATTCACATTCATTTGAAGTGCAGACGAGGAATACATGATACTTCGCAAATCATATTATATCCTGCCATGAAACATAGAAATGAGATGCGATATCGCGTTTTAGGAAGCATTAGAACTCTATTCCTACGATAGGTAGACATCTGCAAACGCTATTTCCTTGCAAGGAAGTGTCGCATTTACATTCATTTGAAGTGTAAACGAGGAATACATAACACTTCGCGAATCGTATTACATCTTACCATGAAACATAGAAATGAGATGCGATATCGCGTTTTAAGAAGCATTAGAACCCTATTGCTACGATACCTAGACATCTGCAGACGCTATTTCCTAGCAAGGAAGTGTCGCATTTACATTCATTTGAAGTGTAGACGAGGAATACATGACACTTCGCAAATCATATTATATCTTACCATGAAACATAGAAATGAGATGCGATATCGCGTTTTAGGAAGCACTAGAACTCTATTGCTACGATAGGTAGACATCTGCAAATGCTATTTTCTTGCAAGGAAGTGTCGCATTTACATTCATTTGACGTGTAGACGAGGAGTACATGACACTTCGCAAATCATATTATATCTTACCATGAAACATAGAAATCAGATGGAATATCGCGTTTTAAGATTCATAAGAACTCTGTTGCTACGATAGGTAGACATTTGCAAAAGCTATTTCCTTGCAAGCAAGTGTCGCATTTACATTCATTCGAATCGTAGACGAGGAATGCATAACACTTCGCAATGAATATTATATCTTATCATGAAACATAGATATGAGATGCAATATCTCGTTTTAAGAAGCATTTGAACTCTATTGCTTCGATACGTAGACATCTGCAAACGCTATTTCCTTGCAAGGAAGTGTCGCAATTACATTCATTTGAAGTGTAGACGAGGAATACATGATACTTCGCAAATCATATTATATCTTACCATGAGACATAGAAATGAGATGCGATATCGCGTTTTAAGAATCATAAGAACTCTATTGCTACGATAGGTAGACATCTGCAAATGCTATTTCCTTGCAAGGAAGTGTCGCATTTACATTCATTTGAAGTGTAGACGAGGAGTACATGACACTTCGCAAATCATATTATATCTTACCATGAAACATAGAAATCAGATGGAATATCGCGTTTTAAGATTCATAACAACTCTGTTGCTACGATAGGTAGACATTTGCAAACGCTATTTCCTTGCAAGCAAGTGTCGCATTTACATTCATTCGAATCGTAGACGAGGAATGCATAACACTTCGCAATGAATATTATATCTTATCATGAAACATAGATATGAGATGCAATATCTCGTTTTAAGAAGCATTTGAACTCTATTGCTTCGATACGTAGACATCTGCAAACGCTATTTCCTTGCAAGGAAGTGTCGCATTTACATTCATTTGAAGTGTAGACGAGGAGTACATGACACTTCGCAAATCATATTATATCTTACCATGAAACATAGAAATCAGATGGAATATCGCGTTTTAAGATTCATAACAACTCTGTTGCTACGATAGGTAGACATTTGCAAACGCTATTTCCTTGCAAGCAAGTGTCGCATTTACATTCATTCGAATCGTAGACGAGGAATGCATAACACTTCGCAATGAATATTATATCTTATCATGAAACATAGATATGAGATGCAATATCTCGTTTTAAGAAGCATTTGAACTCTATTGCTTCGATACGTAGACATCTGCAAACGCTATTTCCTTGCAAGGAAGTGTCGCATTTACATTCATTTGAAGTGTAGACGAGGAATACATGACACTTCGCAAATCATGTTATATCTTACCATGAGACATAGAAATGAGATGCGATATCACGTTTCAAGAATCATATGAACTCTATTGCTATGATACGTAGACATCTGCAAACGCTATTTCCTTGCAAGGATGTGTCGCATTTACTTTCATTTGAATCGTAGACGGGGAATGCATAACACTTCGCAATGAATATTATATCTTATCATGAAACATAGATAAGAGGTGCAATATCTCGTTTTAAGAAGCATTAGACCTCTACTGCTTCGATACGTAGACATCTGCAGACGCTATTTCCTAGCGAGGAAGTGTCGCATTCACATTCATTTGAAGTGTAGACGAGGAATACATAACACTTCGCAAATCATATTATATCTTACTATGAAACATAGAAATGAGATGCGATATCGCGTTTTAAGAAGCATTAGAACACTATTGCTAAGATAGGTAGACATTTGCAAACGCTATTTCCTTGCAAGGAAGTGTCGCATTTACGTTCATTTGAAGTGTAGACGAGGAATACATGACACTTCGCAAATCATATTATATCTTACCATGAAACATAGAAATGAGATGCGATATCGCGTTCTAAGAAGCATCAGAAATCCATTGCTACGATACGTAGACATCTGCAAACGCTATTTCCTTGCGAGGAAGTGTCGCATTTACATTCATTTGAATCGTAGACGAGGAATGCATAACACTTCGCAGTGAATATTATATCTTATCATGATACATAGATAATAGATACAATATCTCGTTTTAAGAAGCATTAGAACTCTATTGCTACGATACCTAGACACCTGCAGACGCTATTTCCTAGCGAGGAAGTGTGGCATTCACATTCATTTGAAGTGTAGACGAGGAATACATAACACTTAGCATATGATATTATATCTTACCATGAAACATAGAAACGAGATGCAATGTCGCGTTTTGAGAATCATAAAAACTCTATTGCTACGATACGTAGACAACTGCAAACGCTATTTCCTTGCAAGGAAGTGTCGCATTTACATTCATTTGAAGTATAGACGAGGAATACATGACACTTCGCAAATCATATTATATCTTACCATAAAACATAGAAATGAGATGCGATATCACGTTCTAAGAAGCATCAGAAATCCATTGCTACGATACGTAGACATCTGCAAACGCTATTTCCTAAGAAGGAAGTGTGGTATTCGCAATCTTTGGTATTGTAGACGAGGTATACATAATACTTCTCAATGAATATTACATCATATCATGGAACATAGAAATGAGATGCGATATCGCGATTAGAGATACATTAGAAATCTATTGCTTCGATACGTACACAATCGGATACGTATTTCCTGGCAAGGAAGTGTCGCATTCACGTTCATTTGTAGCGTAGACGTGGAACACATAACACTTCGCAAATCATATTATATCTTACCATGAAACATAGAAATGGGATGCAATGTCGCGTTTTGAGAATCATAAGAACTCTACTGCTACGATACGTAGACATCTGCAAACGCTATTTCCTTGCAAGGAAGTGTCGCATTTACATTCATTTGAATCGTAGACGAGGAATGCATAACACTTCGCAATGAATATTATATTCTATCATGAAACATAGATATGAGAAGCGATATCTCGTTTTAAGAAGCATTTCAACTCTATTGCTTCGATACGTAGATATCTGCAAACGCTACTTCCTTGCAAGGAAGTGTCGCATTTACATTCATTTGAAGTGTAGACGAGGAATACATGATACTTCGCAAATCATATCATATCTTATCACGAAACATAGAAATGAGATGCGATATCGCGTTTTCAGAAGCATTTGAACTCTATTGCTTCGATACGTAGACCTCTGCAAACGCTATTTCCTTGCAAGGAAGTGTCGCATTTACATTCATTTGAAGTGTAGACGAGGAATACATGATACTTCGCAAATCATATTATATCTTACCATGAAACATAGAAATGTGATGCGATATCGCGTTTTAAGAAGCATCAGAAATCCATTGCTACGGTACGTAGAATTCTGCAAACGCTATTTCCTTGCAAGGAAGTGTCGCATTTACATTCATTTGAAGTGTAGACGAGGAATACATATCACTTCGCAAATCATATTATACCTTACCATGAAACATAGAAATGTGATGCGATATCGCGTTTTAAGAATCATAAGAACTCTATTACTACGATAGGTAGATATTTGCAAACGCTATTTCCTTGCAAGGAAGTGTCGCATTTACATTCATTTGAAGTGTAGACGAGGAATACATGATACTTCGCAAATCATATTATATCTTACAATGAAACATAGAAATGAGATGCGATATCGCGTTTTAAGAAGCATTTGAACCCTACTTCTTCGATACGTAGACATCTGCAAAAGCTATTTCCTTGCTAGGAAGTGTCGCATTTACATTCATTTGAAGTGTAGACGAGGAATACATAACACTTCGCAAATCATATTATATCTTACCATGAATCATAGAAATGAGATGCAATATCGCGTTTTTAGAATCATAAGAACTCTATTGCTACGATACGTAGACATCTGCAAACGCTATTTCCTTGCAAGGAAGTGTCGCATTTACATTCATTTGAATCGTAGACGAGGAATGCATAACACTTCGCAATGAATATTATACCTTACCATGAAACATAGAAATGAGATGCGATATCGCGTTTTAAGAATCATTAGACCTCTACTGCTTCGATACGTAGACATCTGCAGACGCTATTTCCTAGCGAGGAAGTGTCGCATTCACATTCATTTGAAGTGTAGACGAGGAATACATAACACTTCGCAAATCATATTATATCTTACTATGAAACATAGAAATGAGATGCGATATCGCGTTTTAAGAAGCATTAGAACACTATTGCTAAGATAGGTAGACATTTGCAAACGCTATTTCCTTGCAAGGAAGTGTCGCATTTACGTTCATTTGAAGTGTAGACGAGGAATACATGACACTTCGCAAATCATATTATATCTTACCATGAAACATAGAAATGAGATGCGATATCGCGTTCTAAGAAGCATCAGAAATCCATTGCTACGATACGTAGACATCTGCAAACGCTATTTCCTTGCGAGGAAGTGTCGCATTTACATTCATTTGAATCGTAGACGAGGAATGCATAACACTTCGCAGTGAATATTATATCTTATCATGATACATAGATAATAGATACAATATCTCGTTTTAAGAAGCATTAGAACTCTATTGCTACGATACCTAGACACCTGCAGACGCTATTTCCTAGCGAGGAAGTGTGGCATTCACATTCATTTGAAGTGTAGACGAGGAATACATAACACTTAGCATATGATATTATATCTTACCATGAAACATAGAAACGAGATGCAATGTCGCGTTTTGAGAATCATAAGAACTCTATTGCTACGATACGTAGACAACTGCAAACGCTATTTCCTTGCAAGGAAGTGTCGCATTTACATTCATTTGAAGTATAGACGAGGAATACATGACACTTCGCAAATCATATTATATCTTACCATAAAACATAGAAATGAGATGCGATATCACGTTCTAAGAAGCATCAGAAATCCATTGCTACGATACGTAGACATCTGCAAACGCTATTTCCTAAGAAGGAAGTGTGGTATTCGCAATCTTTGGTATTGTAGACGAGGTATACATAATACTTCTCAATGAATATTACATCATATCATGGAACATAGAAATGAGATGCGATATCGCGATTAGAGATACATTAGAAATCTATTGCTTCGATACGTACACAATCGGATACGTATTTCCTGGCAAGGAAGTGTCGCATTCACATTCATTTGTAGCGTAGACGTGGAACACATAACACTTCGCAAATCATATTATATCTTACCATGAAACATAGAAATGGGATGCAATGTCGCGTTTTGAGAATCATAAGAACTCTACTGCTACGATACGTAGACATCTGCAAACGCTATTTCCTTGCAAGGAAGTGTCGCATTTACATTCATTTGAATCGTAGACGAGGAATGCATAACACTTCGCAATGAATATTATATTCTATCATGAAACATAGATATGAGAAGCGATATCTCGTTTTAAGAAGCATTTCAACTCTATTGCTTCGATACGTAGATATCTGCAAACGCTACTTCCTTGCAAGGAAGTGTCGCATTTACATTCATTTGAAGTGTAGACGAGGAATACATGATACTTCGCAAATCATATCATATCTTATCACGAAACATAGAAATGAGATGCGATATCGCGTTTTCAGAAGCATTTGAACTCTATTGCTTCGATACGTAGACCTCTGCAAACGCTATTTCCTTGCAAGGAAGTGTCGCATTTACATTCATTTGAAGTGTAGACGAGGAATACATGATACTTCGCAAATCATATTATATCTTACCATGAAACATAGAAATGTGATGCGATATCGCGTTTTAAGAAGCATCAGAAATCCATTGCTACGGTACGTAGAATTCTGCAAACGCTATTTCCTTGCAAGGAAGTGTCGCATTTACATTCATTTGAAGTGTAGACGAGGAATACATATCACTTCGCAAATCATATTATACCTTACCATGAAACATAGAAATGTGATGCGATATCGCGTTTTAAGAATCATAAGAACTCTATTACTACGATAGGTAGATATTTGCAAACGCTATTTCCTTGCAAGGAAGTGTCGCATTTACATTCATTTGAAGTGTAGACGAGGAATACATGATACTTCGCAAATCATATTATATCTTACAATGAAACATAGAAATGAGATGCGATATCGCGTTTTAAGAAGCATTTGAACCCTACTTCTTCGATACGTAGACATCTGCAAAAGCTATTTCCTTGCTAGGAAGTGTCGCATTTACATTCATTTGAAGTGTAGACGAGGAATACATAACACTTCGCAAATCATATTATATCTTACCATGAATCATAGAAATGAGATGCAATATCGCGTTTTTAGAATCATAAGAACTCTATTGCTACGATACGTAGACATCTGCAAACGCTATTTCCTTGCAAGGAAGTGTCGCATTTACATTCATTTGAATCGTAGACGAGGAATGCATAACACTTCGCAATGAATATTATACCTTACCATGAAACATAGAAATGAGATGCGATATCGCGTTTTAAGAATCATAAGAACTCTATTGCTACGATACGTAGACATCTGCAAGCGCTATTTCCTTGCAAGGAAGTGTCGCATTTACATTCATTTGAAGTGTAGACGAGGAATACATAACACTTCGCAAATCATATTATATCTTACCATGAAACATAGAAATGAGATGCAATATCGCGTTTTTAGAATCATAAGAACTCTATTGCTACGATACGTAGACATCTGCAAACGCTATTTCCTTGCAAGGAAGTGTCGCATTTACATTCATTTGAAGTGTAGACCAGGAATACATAACACTTCGCGAATCGTATTACATCTTACCATGAAACATAGAAATGAGATGCGATATCGCGTTTTAAGAAGCATTAGAACCCTATTGCTACGATACCTAGACATCTGCAGACGCTATTTCCTAGCAAGGAAGTGTCGCATTTACATTCATTTGAAGTGTAGACGAGGAATACATGACACTTCGCAAATCATATTATATCTTACCATGAAACATAGAAATGAGATGCGATATCGCGTTTTAGGAAGCACTAGAACTCTATTGCTACGATAGGTAGACATCTGCAAATGCTATTTTCTTGCAAGGAAGTGTCGCATTTACATTCATTTGACGTGTAGACGAGGAGTACATGACACTTCGCAAATCATATTATATCTTACCATGAAACATAGAAATCAGATGGAATATCGCGTTTTAAGATTCATAAGAACTCTGTTGCTACGATAGGTAGACATTTGCAAAAGCTATTTCCTTGCAAGCAAGTGTCGCATTTACATTCATTCGAATCGTAGACGAGGAATGCATAACACTTCGCAATGAATATTATATCTTATCATGAAACAGAGATAAGAGATGCAATATCTCGTTTTAAGAAGTATTAGAACTCTATTGCTACGATACCTAGACATCTGCAGACGCTATTTCCTAGCGAGGAAGTGTCGCATTTACATTCATTTGAAGTGTAGACGAGGAATACATAACACTTCGCAAATCATATTATATCTTACCATGAAACATAGAAATGAGTTGCGATATCGGGGTTTTAAGAAGCATTAGAAAGCTATTGCTACGATACGTAGACATCTGCAAACGCTATTTCCTAGCGGGGAAGTATCGCATTCACATTCATTTGAAGTGTAAACGAAGAATACACGACACTTCGCAAATCATGTTATATCTTACCATGAGACATAGAAATGAGATGCGATATCACGTTTCAAGAATCATATGAACTCTATTGCTAGGATACGTAGACATCTGCAAACGCTATTTCCTTGCAAGGAAGTGTCGCATTTACTTTCATTTGAATCGTAGACGGGGAATGCATAACACTTCGCAATGAATATTATATTCTATCATGAAACATAGATATGAGAAGCGATATCTCGTTTTAAGAAGCATTTCAACTCTATTGCTTCGATACGTAGATATCTGCAAACGCTATTTCCTTGCAAGGAAGTGTCGCATTTACATTCATTTGAAGTGTAGACGAGGAATACATGATACTTCGCAAATCATATTATATCTTACCATGAAACATAGAAATGAGATGCGATATCGCGTTTTCAGAAGCATTTGAACTCTATTGCTTCGATACGTAGACCTCTGCAAACGCTATTTCCTTGCAAGGAAGTGTCGCATTTACATTCATTTGAAGTGTAGACGAGGAATACATGATACTTCGCAAATCATATTATATCTTACCATGAAACATAGAAATGTGATGCGATATCGCGTTTTAAGAAGCATTAGAACTCTATTGCTACGGTACGTAGACATCTGCAAACGCTATTACCTAGCGAGGAAGTGTCGCATTCATATTCATTTGAAGTGTAGACGATGAATACATAACACTTCGCAAATCATATTATATCTTACCATGAAGCATAGAAATGAGATGCGATATCGCATTTACATTCATTTGAAGTGTAGACGAGGAATACATAACACTTCGCAAATCATGTTATATCTTACCATGAATCATAGAAATGAGATGCGATATCGCGTTTTAAGAAGCATTAGAACTCTATTGCTACGATACGTAGACATCTGCAAACGCTATTTCCTAGCGAGGAAGTGTCGCATTCACATTCATTTGAAGTGTAGACGATGAATGCATAACACTTCGCAAATCATATTATATCTTACCATGAAACATAGAAATAAGATGCAATATGGCGTTTTAAGAATCCTAAGAACTCTATTGCTACGATACGTAGACATCTGCAAACGCTATTTCCTTGCAAGGAAGTGTCGCATTTACATTCATTTGAATCGTAGACGAGGAATGCATAACACTTCGCAATGAATATTATATCTTACCACGAAACATAGAAATGAGATGCGATATCGCGTTTTAAGAAGCATTTGAACTCTATTGCTTCGATACGTAGACATCAGCAAACGCTATTTCCTTGCAAGGAAGTGTCGCATTTACTTTCATTTGAATCGTAGACGGGGAATGCATAACACTTCGCAATGAATATTATATCTTATCATGAAACATAGATAAGATGTGCAATATCTCGCTTTAAGAAGCATTAGACCTCTACTGCTTCGATACGTAGACATCTGCAGACGCTATTTCCTTGCTAGGAAGTGTCGCATTTACATTCATTTGAAGTGTAGACGAGGAATACATGATACTTCGCAAATCATATTATATCTTACCATGAAACATAGAAATGAGATGCGATATCGCGTTTTTAGAAGCATTAGAACACTATTGCTACGATAGGTAGACATTTGCAAACGCTATTTCCTTGCAAGGAAGTGTCGCATTTACATTCATTTGAATCGTAGACGAGGAATGCATAACACTTCGCAATGAATATTATATCCTATCATGAAACATAGATATGAGATGCGATATCGCGTTTTAAGAAGCATTAGAACTCTATTGCTACGATACGTAGACATCTGCAAACGCTATTTCCTTACAAGGAAGTGTCGCATTTACATTCATTTGAAGTATAGACGAGGAATACATGACACTTCGCAAATCATATTATATCTTACCATAAAACATAGAAATGAGATGCGATATCACGTTCTAAGAAGCATCAGAAATTCATTGCTACGATACGTAGACATCTGCAAACGCTATTTCCTAAGAAGGAAGTGTGGTATTCGCAATCTTTGGTATTGTAGACGAGGTATACATAATACTTCTCAATGAATATTACATCATATCATGGAACATAGAAATGAGATGCGATATCGCGATTAGAGATACATTAGAAATCTATTGCTTCGATACGTACACAATCGGATACGTATTTCCTGGCAAGGAAGTGTCGCATTCACATTCATTTGTAGCGTAGACGTGGAACACATAACACTTCGCAAATCATATTATATCTTACCATGAAGCATAGAAATGGGATGCAATGTCGCGTTTTGAGAATCATAAGAACTCTACTGCTACGATACGTAGACATCTGCAAACGCTATTTCCTTGCAAGGAAGTGTCGCATTTACATTCATTTGAATCGTAGACGAGGAATGCATAACACTTCGCAATGAATATTATATTCTATCATGAAACATAGATATGAGAAGCGATATCTCGTTTTAAGAAGCATTTCAACTCTATTGCTTCGATACGTAGATATCTGTTAACGCTATTTCCTTGCAAGGAAGTGTCGCATTTACATTCATTTGAAGTGTAGACGAGGAATACATGATACTTCGCAAATCATATTATATCTTATCACGAAACATAGAAATGAGATGCGATATCGCGTTTTCAGAAGCATTTGAACTCTATTGCTTCGATACGTAGACATCTGCAAACGCTATTTCCTTGCAAGGAAGTGTCGCATTTACACTCATTTGAAGTGTAGACGAGGAATACATGATACTTCGCAAATCATATTATATCTTACCATGAAACATAGAAATGTGATGCGATATCGCGTTTTAAGAAGCATTAGAACTCTATTGCTACGATACGTAGACATCTGCAAACGCTATTTCCTAGCGAGGAAGTGTCGCATTCATATTCATTTGAAGTGAAGACGATGAATACATAACACTTCGCAAATCATATTATATCTTACCATGAAGCATAGAAATGAGATGCAATGTCGCGTTTTGAGAATCATAAGAACTCTATTGCTACGATACGTAGACATCTGCGAACGCTATTTCCTTGCTAGGATGTGTCGCATTTACATTCATTTGAAGTGTAGACGAGGAATACATGATACTTCGCAAATCATATTATATCTTACCATGAAACATAGAAATGAGATGCGATATCGCGTTTTTAGAAGCATTAGAACACTATTGCTACGATAGGTAGACATTTGCAAACGCTATTTCCTTGCAAGGAAGTGTCGCATTTACAATCTTTTGAAGTGTAGACGAGGAATACATGACACTTCGCAAATCATATTATATCTTACCATGAAACATAGAAAGGAGGTGCGATTTCGCGTTTTAAGAAGCATCAGAAATCCATTGCTACGGTACGTAGAATTCTGCAAACGCTATTTCCTTGCAAGGAAGTGTCGCATTTACATTCATTTGAAGTGTAGACGAGGAATACATATCACTTCGCAAATCATATTATACCTTACCATGAAACATAGAAATGTGATGCGATATCGCGTTTTAAGAATCATAAGAACTCTATTACTACGATAGGTAGACATTTGCAAACGCTATTTCCTTGCAAGGAAGTGTCGCATTTACATTCATTTGAAGTGTAGACGAGGAATACATGATACTTCGCAAATCATATTATATCTTACCGTGAAACATAGAAATGAGATGCGATATCGCGTTTTAAGAAGCATTTGAACCCTACTTCTTCGATACGTAGACATCTGCAAAAGCTATTTCCTTGCTAGGAAGTGTCGCATTTACATTCATTTGAAGTGTAGACGAGGAATACATAACACTTCGCAAATCATATTATATCTTACCATGAATCATAGAAATGAGATGCAATATCGCGTTTTTAGAATCATAAGAACTCTATTGCTACGATACGTAGACATCTGCAAACGCTATTTCCTTGCAAGGAAGTGTCGCATTTACATTCATTTGTATCGTAGACGAGGAATGCATAACACTTCGCAATGAATATTATACCTTACCATGAAACATAGAAATGAGATGCGATATCGCGTTTTAAGAATCATAAGAACTCTATTGCTACGATACGTAGACATCTGCAAGCGCTATTTCCTTGCAAGGAAGTGTCGCATTTACATTCATTTGAAGTGTAGACGAGGAATACATAACACTTCGCAAATCATATTATATCTTACCATGAAACATAGAAATGAGATGCAATATCGCGTTTTAAGAATTATAAGAACTCTATTGCTACGATACGTAGACATCTGCAAACGCTATTTCCTTGCAAGGAAGTGTCGCATTTACATTCATTTGATGTGTAGACGAGGAATACATGACACTTCGCAAATCATATTATATCTTACCATGAAACATAGAAATGAGATGCGATATCGCGTTCTAAGAAGCTTCAGAAATCCATTGCTACGATACGTAGACGACTGCAAACGCTATTTCCTAGCGGGGAAGTATCGCATTCACATTCATTTGAAGTGTAGACGAAGAATACACGACACTTCGCAAATCATGTTATATCTTACCATGAGACATAGAAATGAGATGCGATATCACGTTTCAAGAATCATATGAACTCTATTGCTATGATACGTAGACATCTGCAAACGCTATTTCCTTGCAAGGAAGTGTCGCATTTACTTTCATTTGAATCGTAGACGGCGAATGCATAACACTTCGCAAATTATATTATATCTTACCATGAAACATAGAAATGAGATGCAATATGGCGTTTTAAGAATCATAAGAACTCTATTGCTACGATACGTAGACATCTGCAAACGCTATTTCCTTGCAAGGAAGTTTCGCATTTACATTCATTTGACGTGTAGACGAGGAATACATAACACTTCGCAAATCATATTATATCTTACCATGAAACATAGAAATGAGATGCGATATCGCGTTTTAAGAAGCATTAGAACTCTATTGCTACGATACGTAGACATCTGCAAACGCTATTTCCTAGCGAGGAAGTGTCGCATTCACATTCATTTGAAGTGTAGACGATGAATGCATAACACTTCGCAAATCATATTATATCTTACCATGAAACATAGAAATAAGATGCAATATGGCGTTTTAAGAATCCTAAGAACTCTATTGCTACGATACGTAGACATCTGCAAACGCTATTTCCTTGCAAGGAAGTGTCGCATTTACATTCATTTGAATCGTAGACGAGGAATGCATAACACTTCGCAATGAATATTATATCTTACCACGAAACATAGAAATGAGATGCGATATCGCGTTTTAAGAAGCATTTTGAACTCTATTGCTTCGATACGTAGACATCAGCAAACGCTATTTCCTTGCAAGGAAGTGTCGCATTTACTTTCATTTGAATCGTAGACGGGGAATGCATAACACTTCGCAATGAATATTATATCTTATCATGAAACATAGATAAGAGGTGCAATATCTCGTTTTAAGAAGCATTAGACCTCTACTGCTTCGATACGTAGACATCTGCAGACGCTATTTCCTTGCAAGGAAGTGTCGCATTCACATTCATTTGAAGTGTAGACGAGGAATACATAACACTTAGCATATGATATTATATCTTACCATGAAACATAGAAACGAGATGCAATGTCGCGTTTTGAGAATCATAAGAACACTATTGCTACGATACGTAGACAACTGCAAACGCTATTTCCTTGCAAGGAAGTGTCGCATTTACATTCATTTGAATCGTAGACGAGGATGCATAACACTTCGCAATGAATATTATATCCTATCATGAAACATAGATATGAGATGCGATATCGCGTTTTAAGAAGCATTAGAACTCTATTGCTACGATACGTAGACATCTGCAAGCGTTATTTCCTTACAAGGAAGTGTCGCATTTACATTCATTTGAAGTATAGACGAGGAATACATGACACTTCGCAAATCATATTATATCTTACCATAAAACATAGAAATGAGATGCGATATCACGTTCTAAGAAGCATCAGAAATCCATTGCTACGATACGTAGACATCTGCAAACGCTATTTCCTAAGAAGGAAGTGTGGTATTCGCAATCTTTGGTATTGTAGACGAGGTATACATAATACTTCTCAATGAATATTACATCATATCATGGAACATAGAAATGAGATGCGATATCGCGATTAGAGATACATTAGAAATCTATTGCTTCGATACGTACACAATCGGATACGTATTTCCTGGCAAGGAAGTGTCGCATTCACATTCATTTGTAGCGTAGACGTGGAACACATAACACTTCGCAAATCATATTATATCTTACCATGAAACATAGAAATGGGATGCAATGTCGCGTTTTGAGAATCATAAGAACTCTACTGCTACGATACGTAGACATCTGCAAACGCTATTTCCTTGCAAGGAAGTGTCGCATTTACATTCATTTGAATCGTAGACGAGGAATGCATAACACTTCGCAATGAATATTATATTCTATCATGAAACATAGATATGAGAAGCGATATCTCGTTTTAAGAAGCATTTCAACTCTATTGCTTCGATACGTAGATATCTGTTAACGCTATTTCCTTGCAAGGAAGTGTCGCATTTACATTCATTTGAAGTGTAGACGAGGAATACATGATACTTCGCAAATCATATTATATCTTACCATGAAACATAGAAATGAGGTGCGATATCGCGTTTTAAGAAGCATTTGAACCCTACTTCTTCGATACGTAGACATCTGCAAAAGCTATTTCCTTGCTAGGAAGTGTCACATTTACATTCATTTGAAGTGTAGACGAGGAATACATAACACTTCGCAAATCATATTATATCTTACCATGAATCATAGAAATGAGATGCAATATCGCGTTTTTAGAATCATAAGAACTCTATTGCTACGATACGTAGACATCTGCAAACGCTATTTCCTTGCAAGGAAGTGTCGCATTTACATTCATTCGAATCGTAGACGAGGAATGCATAACACTTCGCAATGAATATTATACCTTACCGTGAAACATAGGAATGAGATGCGATATCGCGTTTTAAGAATCACAAGAACTCCTATTGCTACGGTACGTAGACATCTGCAAGCGCTATTTCCTTGCAAGGAAGTGTCGCATTTACATTCATTTGAAGTGTAGACGAGGAATACATAACACTTCGCAAATCATATTATATCTTACCATGAAACATAGAAATGAGATGCAATATCGCGTTTTTAGAATCATAAGAATTCTATTGCTACGATACGTAGACATCTGCAAACGCTATTTCCTAGCGAGGAAGTGTCGCATTCACATTCATTTGAAGTGTAGCCGATGAATGCATAACACTTCGCAAATTATATTATATCTTACCATGAAACATAGAAATAAGATGCAATAGGGCGTTTTAAGAATCATAAGAACTCTATTGCTACGATACGTAGACATCTGCAAACGCTATTTCCTTGCAAGGAAGTGTCGCATTTACATTCATTTGAAGTGTAGACGAGGAATACATAACACTTCGCAAATCATATTATATCTTACCATGAAACATAGAAATGAGATGCGATATCGCGTTTTAAGAAGCATTAGAACTCTATTGCTACGATACGTAGACATCTGCAAACGCTATTTCCTAGCGAGGAAGTGTCGCATTCACATTCATTTGAAGTGTAGACGATGAATGCATAACACTTCGCAAATCATATTATATCTTACCATGAAACATACAAATAAGATGCAATATGGCGTTTTAAGAATCCTAAGAACTCTATTGCTACGATACGTAGACATCTGCAAACGCTATTTCCTTGCAAGGAAGTGTCGCATTTACATTCATTTGAATCGTAGACGAGGAATGCATAACACTTCGCAATGAATATTATATCCTATCATGAAACATAGATATGAGATGCGATATCGCGTTTAAAGAAGCATTAGAACTCTATTGCTTCGATACGTAGACATCTGCAAACGCTATTTCCTTGCAAGGAAGTGTCGCATTTACATTCATTTGAAGTGTAGACGAGGAATACATGATACTTCGCAAATCATATTATATCTTACCACGAAACATAGAAATGAGATGCGATATCGCGTTTTAAGAAGCATTTGAACTCTATTGCTTCGATACGTAGACATCAGCAAACGCTATTTCCTTGCAACGAAGTGTCTCATTTACATTCATTTGAAGTGTAGACGAGGAATACATAACACTTCGCAAATCATATTATATTTTACCATGAAACATAGTAATGAGATGCGATATCGCGTTTTAAGAAGTATTAGAACTCTATTGCTACGATACGTAGACATCTGCAAACGCTATTTCCTTACAAGGAAGTGTCGCATTTACATTCATTTGAAGTATAGACGAGGAATACATGACACTTCGCAAATCATATTATATCTTACCATAAAACATAGAAATGAGATGCGATATCGCGTTCTAAGAAGCATCAGAAATCCATTGCTACGATACGTAGACATCTGCAAACGCTATTTCCTAAGAAGGAAGTGTGGTATTCGCAATCTTTGGTATTGTAGACGAGGTATACATAATACTTCTCAGTGAATATTACATCATATCATGCAACATAGAAATGAGATGCGATATCGCGATTAGAGATACATTAGAAATCTATTGCTTCGATACGTACACAATCGGATACGTATTTCCTGGCAAGGAAGTGTCGCATTCACATTCATTTGTAGCGTAGACGAGGAACACATAACACTTCGCAAAATCATATTATATCTTACCATGAAACATAGAAATGAGATGCAATGTCGCGTTTTGAGAATCATAAGAACTCTACTGCTACGATACGTAGACATCTGCAAACGCTATTTCCTAGCGAGGAAGTGTCGCATTCACATTCATTTGAAGTGTAGACGATGAATGCATAACACTTCGCAAATCATATTATATCTTACCATGAAACATAGAAATAAGATGCAATATGGCGTTTTAAGAATCATAAGAACTCTATTGCTACGATACGTAGACATCTAAAAACGCTATTTCCTTGCAAGGAAGTGTCGCATTTACATTCATTTGAATCGTAGACGAGGAATGCATAACACTTCGCAATGAATATTATATCCTATCATGAAACATAGATATGAGATGCGATATCTCGTTTTAAGAAGCATTTCAACTCTATTGCTCCGATACGTAGATATCTGCAAACGCTATTTCCTTGCAAGGAAGTGTCGCATTTACATTCATTTGAAGTGTAGACGAGGAATACATGATACTTCGCAAATCATATCATATCTTACCATGAAACATAGAAATGAGATGCGATATCGCGTTTTAAGAAGCATTAGAACACTATTGCTACGATACGTAGACATCTGCAAACGCTATTTCCTAGCGAGGAAGTGTCGCATTCACATTCATTTGAAGTGTAGACGATGAATGCATAACACTTCGCAAATCATATTATATCTTACCATGAAACATAGAAATAAGATGCAATATGGCGTTTTAAGAATCATAAGAACTCTATTGCTACGATACGTAGACATCTGCAAACGCTATTTCCTTGCAAGGAAGTGTCGCATTTACATTCATTTGAATCGTAGACGAGGAATGCATAACACTTCGCAATGAATATTATATCCTATCATGAAACATAGATATGAGATGCGATATCTCGTTTTAAGAAGCATTTCAACTCTATTGCTCCGATACGTAGATATCTGCAATCGCTATTTCCTTGCAAGGAAGTGTCGCATTTACATTCATTTGAAGTGTAGACGAGGAATACATGATACTTCGCAAATCATATTATATCTTACCATGAAACATAGAAATGAGATGCGATATCGCGTTTTAAGAATCATAAGAACTCTATTGCTAGGATACGTAGACTTCTGCAAACGCTATTTCCTTGCAAGGAAGTGTCGCATTTACATTCATTTGAAGTGTAGACGAGGAATACATAACACTTCGCAAATCATATTATATCCTACCATGAAACATAGAAATGAGATGCGATATCGCGTTTTAAGAATCATAAGAACTCTATTGCTAAGATACGTAGACATCTGCAAACGCTATTTCCTAGCGAGGAAATATTGCATTCACATTCATTTGAAGTGTGGCCGAGGAATACGTAACACTTCGCAAATCATATTACATCTTACAATGAAACATTTAAATGAGATGCAATATCGCGTTTTAAGAATCACAAGTACTCTATTGCCTCGATACGTAGATATCTGCAAACGCTATTTCCTTGCAAGGAAGTGTCGCATTTACATTCAATTGAAGTGTAGACGAGGAATACATGACACTTCGCAAATCGTATTATATCTTACCATGAAACATAGAAATGAGATGCGATATCGCGTTCTAAGAAGCATCAGAAATCCATTGCTACGATACGTAGACATTTGCAAACGCTATTTCCTTGCAAGGAAGTGTCGCATTTACATTCATTTGAAGTGTAGACGAGGAATACATAACACTTCGCAAATCATATTATATCTTACCATGAAACATAGAAATGAGATGCGATATCGCGTTTTAAGAATCATAAGAACTCTAATGCTACGATACGTAGACATCTGCAAACGCTATTTCCTAGCGAGGAAATGTCGCATTCACATTCATTTGAAGTGTGTCCGAGGAATACGTAACACTTCGCAAATCATATTATATCTTACAATGAAACATTTAAATGAGATGCAATATCGCGTTTTAAGAATCATAAGAACTCTATTGCTACGACACGTAGACATCTGCAAACGCCTTTCCTAGCGAGGAAATGTCGCATTCACATTCATTTGAAGTGTGGCTGAGGAATACGTAACGCTTCGCAAATCATATTATATCTTACAATGAAACATTTAAATGAGATGCAATATCGCGTTTTAAGAATCATAAGAACTCTATTGCTTCGATCCGTAGACATCTGCAAACGCTATTTCCTTGCAAGGAAGTGTCGCATTTACATTCAATTGAAGTGTAGACGAGGAATACATGACACTTCGCAAATCGTATTATATCTTACCATGAAACATAGAAATGAGATGCGATATCGCGTTTTAAGGAGCTTTAGAACTCTATTGCTACGATACGTAGACATTTGCAAACGCCATTTCCTTGCAAGGAAGTGTCGCATTTACATTCATTTGAAGTGTAGACGAGGAATACATGACACTTCGCAATGAATATTATATCCTATCATGAAACATAGATATGAGATGCAATATCTCGTTTTAAGAAGCACTTCAACTCTATTGCTTCGATACGTAGACATCTGCAAACGCTATTTCCTTGCGAGGAAGTGTCGCATTTACATTCATTTGATGTGTAGACGAGGAATACATAACACTTCGAAAATCATATTATATCTTACCATGAAACATAGAAATGAGATGCGATATCGCGTTTTAAGAATCATACGAACTCTATTGCTGCGATACGTAGACATCTGCAAACGCTATTTCCTTGCAAGGAAGTGTCGCATTTACATTCAACTGAAGTGTAGGCGAGGAATACATAACACTTCGCAAATCATATTATACCTTACCATGAAACATAGAAATGAGATGCGATATCGCGTTCTAAGAAGCATCAGAAATCCATTGCTACGATACGTAGACATCTGCAAACGCTATTTCCTTGCAAGGAAGTGTCGCATTTACATTCATTTGAAGTGTAGACGAGGAATACATAACACTTCGCAAATCATATTATATCTTACCATGAAACATAGAAATGAGATGCGATATCGCGTTTTAAGAAGCATTAGAACTCTATTGCTACGATACGTAGACATCTGCAAACGCTATTTCCTTGCATGGAAGTGTCGCATTTACATTCATTTGAAGTGTAGACGAGGAATACATGACACTTCGCAAATCATATTATATCTTACCATGAAACATAGAAATGAGATGCGATATCGCGTTCTAAAAAGCATCAGAAATCCATTGCTACGATACGTAGACATCTGCAAACGCTATTTCCTTGCAAGGAAGTGTCGCATTTACATTCATTTGAAGTGTAGACGAGGAATACATAACACTTCGCAAATCATATTATATCTTACCATGAAACATAGAAATGTGATGCGATATCGCGTTTTAAGAATCATAAGAACTCTATTGCTACGATACGTAGACATCTGCAAACGCTATTTCCTTGCTAGGAAGTATCGCATTTACATTCATTTGAAGTGTAGACGAGGAATATATGACACTTCGCAAATCATATTATATCTTACCATGAAACATAGAAATAAGATGCGATATCGCGTTTTAAGAAGCTTTAGAACTCTATTGCTTCGATACGTAGACATCTGCAAACGCTATTTCCTTGAAAGGAAGTGTCGCATTTACATTCATTAGAAGTGTAGACGAGGAATACATGACACTTCGCAAATCGTATTATATCTTACCATGAAACATAGAAATGAGATGCGATATCGCGTTCTAAGAAGCATCAGAAATCCATTGCTACGATACGTAGACATCTGCAAACGCTATTTCCTTGCGAGGAAGTGTCGCATTTACATTCATTTGATGTGTAGACGAGGAATACATAACACATCGCAAACCTTATTATACCTTACCATAAAACATAGAAATGAAATGCGATATCGCGTTTTAAGGATCATAGGAACTCTATTGCTACGATACGTAGACATCTGCAAACGCTATTTCCTTGCGAGGAAGTGTCGCATTTACATTCAGTTGAAGTGTAGACGAGGAATACATAACACTTCGCAAATCATATTATATCTTACCATGAAGCATAGAAATGAGATGCGATATCGCGTTTTAAGAAGCGTTAGAACTCTATTGCTACGATACGTAGACATCTGCAAACGCTATTTCCTTGCTAGGAAGTGTCGCATTTACACTCATTTGAATCGTAGGCGTGGAATGCATAACACTTCGCAATGAATATTATATCTTATCATGAAACATAGATATGAGATGCAATACCTCGTTTTAAGAAGCATTTGAACTCTATTGCTTCGATACGTAGACATCTGCAAAAGCTATTTCCTTGCAAGGAAGTGTCGCATTTACATTCATTTGAAGTGCAGACGAGAAATACATAACACTTCGCAAATCATATTATATCTTACCATGAAACATAGAAATGAGATGCGAATTCGCGTTTTAAGAAGCATTAGAACTCTATTGCTACGATACGTAGACATCTGCAAACGCTATTTCCTTGCAAGGAAGTGTCGCATTTACATTCATTTGAAGTGTAGGCGAGGAATACATAACACTTCGCAAATCATATTATATCTTACCATGAAACATAGCAATGAGATGCGATATCGCGTTTTAAGAATCATAAGAACTCTATTGCTACGATACGTAGACATCTGCTAACGCTATTTCCTTGCAAGGAAGTGTCGCATTTACATTCATCTGAGGTGTAGACGAGGAATACATGACACTTCGAAAATCATATCATATCTTACCATGAAACATACAAATGAGATGCGATATCACGTTTTAAAAGCATTAGAAATCTATTGCTACGATACACAGACATCTGCAAACGCTATTTCCTAGCAAGGAAGTGTCACATTTACATTCATTTGAAGTGTAGACGAGGAATACATAACACTTCGCAAATAATATTATATCCTACCATGAAACATAGAAATGATATGCGATATCGCGTTTTAAGAAGCATTAGAACACTATTGCTACGATAGGTAGACATTTGCAAACGCTATTTCCTTGCAAGGAAGTGTCGCATTTACATTCATTTGAATCGTAGACGAGGAATGCAGAACACTTCGCAATGTATATTATATCTTATCATGAAACATAGATATGAGATGCAATACCTCGTTTTAAGAAGCATTTGAACTCTATTGCTTCGATACGTAGACATCTGCAAACGCTATTTCCTAGCGAGGAAGAGTCGCATTCACATTCATTTGAAGTGTAGACGAGGAATACATGATACTTCGCAAATCATATTATATCTTACCATGAAACATAGAAATGAGATGCGATATCGCGTTTTAGGAAGCACTAGAACTCTATTGCTACGATAGGTAGACATCTGCAAATGCTATTTTCTTGCAAGGAAGTGTCGCATTTACATTCATTTGAAGTGTAGACGAGGAATACATAACACTACGCAAATCGTATTACATCTTACCATGAAACATAGAAATGAGATGCGATATCGCGTTTTAAGAAGCATTAGAACTCTATTGCTACGATACCTAGACATCTGCAAACGCTATTTCCTTGCAAGGAAGTGTCGCATTTACATTCATTTGAAGTGTAGACGAGGAATATATAACACTTCGCAAATAATATTATATCCTACCATGAAACATAGAAATGAGATGCGATATCGCGTTTTAACAGGCATTAGAACACTATTGCTGCGATAGGTAGACATTTGCA
This sequence comes from Xylocopa sonorina, assembly GCF_050948175.1. Classification (NCBI taxonomy): domain Eukaryota; kingdom Metazoa; phylum Arthropoda; class Insecta; order Hymenoptera; family Apidae; genus Xylocopa; species Xylocopa sonorina. The sequence continues at coordinate 465,720 of NW_027490173.1, forward strand.
AACGCTATTTCGTTGCAAGGAAGTTTCGCATTTACATTCATTTGTATCGTAGACGAGGAATGCATAACACTTCGCAATGAATATTATATCTTATCATGAAACACAGATATGAGATGCAATATCTCGTTTTAAGAAGCATTTGAACTCTATTGCTTCGATACGTAGACATCTGCAAACGCTATTTCCTTGCAAGGAAGTGTCGCATTTACATTCATTTGAAGTGTAGACGAGGAATACATGATACTCCGCAAATCATATTATATCTTACCATGAAGTATAGAAATGAGATGCGATATCGCGTTTTAGGAAGCATTAGAACTCTATTGCTACGATAGGTAGACATCTGCAAACGGTGTTTCCTTGCAAGGAAGTGTCGCATTTACATTCATTTGAAGTGTAGACGAGGAATACATAACACTTCGCAAATAATATTATATCCTACCATGAAACATAGAAATGATATGCGATATCGCGTTTTAAGAAGCATTAGAACACTATTGCTACGATAGGTAGACATTTGCAAACGCTATTTCCTTGCAAGGAAGTGTCGCATTTACATTCATTTGAATCGTAGACGAGGAATGCAGAACACTTCGCAATGTATATTATATCTTATCATGAAACATAGATATGAGATGCAATACCTCGTTTTAAGAAGCATTTGAACTCTATTGCTTCGATACGTAGACATCTGCAAACGCTATTTCCTAGCGAGGAAGAGTCGCATTCACATTCATTTGAAGTGTAGACGAGGAATACATGATACTTCGCAAATCATATTATATCTTACCATGAAACATAGAAATGAGATGCGATATCGCGTTTTAGGAAGCACTAGAACTCTATTGCTACGATAGGTAGACATCTGCAAATGCTATTTTCTTGCAAGGAAGTGTCGCATTTACATTCATTTGAAGTGTAGACGAGGAATACATAACACTACGCAAATCGTATTACATCTTACCATGAAACATAGAAATGAGATGCGATATCGCGTTTTAAGAAGCATTAGAACTCTATTGCTACGATACCTAGACATCTGCAAACGCTATTTCCTTGCAAGGAAGTGTCGCATTTACATTCATTTGAAGTGTAGACGAGGAATATATAACACTTCGCAAATAATATTATATCCTACCATGAAACATAGAAATGAGATGCGATATCGCGTTTTAACAGGCATTAGAACACTATTGCTGCGATAGGTAGACATTTGCAAACGCTATTTCGTTGCAAGGAAGTTTCGCATTTACATTCATTTGTATCGTAGACGAGGAATGCATAACACTTCGCAATGAATATTATATCTTATCATGAAACACAGATATGAGATGCAATATCTCGTTTTAAGAAGCATTTGAACTCTATTGCTTCGATACGTAGACATCTGCAAACGCTATTTCCTTGCAAGGAAGTGTCGCATTTACATTCATTTGAAGTGTAGACGAGGAATACATGATACTCCGCAAATCATATTATATCTTACCATGAAGTATAGAAATGAGATGCGATATCGCGTTTTAGGAAGCATTAGAACTCTATTGCTACGATAGGTAGACATCTGCAAACGGTGTTTCCTTGCAAGGAAGTGTCGCATTTACATTCATTTGAAGTGTAGACGAGGAATATATAACACTTCGCAAATAATATTATATCCTACCATGAAACATAGAAATGAGATGCGATATCGCGTTTTAACAGGCATTAGAACACTATTGCTGCGATAGGTAGACATTTGCAAACGCTATTTCGTTGCAAGGAAGTTTCGCATTTACATTCATTTGTATCGTAGACGAGGAATGCATAACACTTCGCAATGAATATTATATCTTATCATGAAACACAGATATGAGATGCAATATCTCGTTTTAAGAAGCATTTGAACTCTATTGCTTCGATACGTAGACATCTGCAAACGCTATTTCCTTGCAAGGAAGTGTCGCATTTACATTCATTTGAAGTGTAGACGAGGAATACATGATACTCCGCAAATCATATTATATCTTACCATGAAGTATAGAAATGAGATGCGATATCGCGTTTTAGGAAGCATTAGAACTCTATTGCTACGATAGGTAGACATCTGCAAACGGTGTTTCCTTGCAAGGAAGTGTCGCATTTACATTCATTTGAAGTGTAGACGAGGAATACATGACACTTCGCAAATCATATTATATCTTACCATGAAACATAGAAATGAGATGCGATATCGCGTTCTAAAAAGCATCAGAAATCCATTGCTACGATACGTAGACATCTGCAAACGCTATTTCCTTGCAAGGAAGTGTCGCATTTACATTCATTTGAAGTGTAGACGAGGAATACATAACACTTCGCAAATCATATTATATCTTACCATGAAACATAGAAATGTGATGCGATATCGCGTTTTAAGAATCATAAGAACTCTATTGCTACGATACGTAGACATCTGCAAACGCTATTTCCTTGCTAGGAAGTATCGCATTTACATTCATTTGAAGTGTAGACGAGGAATATATGACACTTCGCAAATCATATTATATCTTACCATGAAACATAGAAATAAGATGCGATATCGCGTTTTAAGAAGCTTTAGAACTCTATTGCTTCGATACGTAGACATCTGCAAACGCTATTTCCTTGAAAGGAAGTGTCGCATTTACATTCATTAGAAGTGTAGACGAGGAATACATGACACTTCGCAAATCGTATTATATCTTACCATGAAACATAGAAATGAGATGCGATATCGCGTTCTAAGAAGCATCAGAAATCCATTGCTACGATACGTAGACATCTGCAAACGCTATTTCCTTGCGAGGAAGTGTCGCATTTACATTCATTTGATGTGTAGACGAGGAATACATAACACATCGCAAACCTTATTATACCTTACCATAAAACATAGAAATGAAATGCGATATCGCGTTTTAAGGATCATAGGAACTCTATTGCTACGATACGTAGACATCTGCAAACGCTATTTCCTTGCGAGGAAGTGTCGCATTTACATTCAGTTGAAGTGTAGACGAGGAATACATAACACTTCGCAAATCATATTATATCTTACCATGAAGCATAGAAATGAGATGCGATATCGCGTTTTAAGAAGCGTTAGAACTCTATTGCTACGATACGTAGACATCTGCAAACGCTATTTCCTTGCTAGGAAGTGTCGCATTTACACTCATTTGAATCGTAGGCGTGGAATGCATAACACTTCGCAATGAATATTATATCTTATCATGAAACATAGATATGAGATGCAATACCTCGTTTTAAGAAGCATTTGAACTCTATTGCTTCGATACGTAGACATCTGCAAAAGCTATTTCCTTGCAAGGAAGTGTCGCATTTACATTCATTTGAAGTGCAGACGAGAAATACATAACACTTCGCAAATCATATTATATCTTACCATGAAACATAGAAATGAGATGCGAATTCGCGTTTTAAGAAGCATTAGAACTCTATTGCTACGATACGTAGACATCTGCAAACGCTATTTCCTTGCAAGGAAGTGTCGCATTTACATTCATTTGAAGTGTAGGCGAGGAATACATAACACTTCGCAAATCATATTATATCTTACCATGAAACATAGCAATGAGATGCGATATCGCGTTTTAAGAATCATAAGAACTCTATTGCTACGATACGTAGACATCTGCTAACGCTATTTCCTTGCAAGGAAGTGTCGCATTTACATTCATCTGAGGTGTAGACGAGGAATACATGACACTTCGAAAATCATATCATATCTTACCATGAAACATACAAATGAGATGCGATATCACGTTTTAAAAGCATTAGAAATCTATTGCTACGATACACAGACATCTGCAAACGCTATTTCCTAGCAAGGAAGTGTCACATTTACATTCATTTGAAGTGTAGACGAGGAATACATAACACTTCGCAAATAATATTATATCCTACCATGAAACATAGAAATGATATGCGATATCGCGTTTTAAGAAGCATTAGAACACTATTGCTACGATAGGTAGACATTTGCAAACGCTATTTCCTTGCAAGGAAGTGTCGCATTTACATTCATTTGAATCGTAGACGAGGAATGCAGAACACTTCGCAATGTATATTATATCTTATCATGAAACATAGATATGAGATGCAATACCTCGTTTTAAGAAGCATTTGAACTCTATTGCTTCGATACGTAGACATCTGCAAACGCTATTTCCTAGCGAGGAAGAGTCGCATTCACATTCATTTGAAGTGTAGACGAGGAATACATGATACTTCGCAAATCATATTATATCTTACCATGAAACATAGAAATGAGATGCGATATCGCGTTTTAGGAAGCACTAGAACTCTATTGCTACGATAGGTAGACATCTGCAAATGCTATTTTCTTGCAAGGAAGTGTCGCATTTACATTCATTTGAAGTGTAGACGAGGAATACATAACACTACGCAAATCGTATTACATCTTACCATGAAACATAGAAATGAGATGCGATATCGCGTTTTAAGAAGCATTAGAACTCTATTGCTACGATACCTAGACATCTGCAAACGCTATTTCCTTGCAAGGAAGTGTCGCATTTACATTCATTTGAAGTGTAGACGAGGAATATATAACACTTCGCAAATAATATTATATCCTACCATGAAACATAGAAATGAGATGCGATATCGCGTTTTAACAGGCATTAGAACACTATTGCTGCGATAGGTAGACATTTGCAAACGCTATTTCGTTGCAAGGAAGTTTCGCATTTACATTCATTTGTATCGTAGACGAGGAATGCATAACACTTCGCAATGAATATTATATCTTATCATGAAACACAGATATGAGATGCAATATCTCGTTTTAAGAAGCATTTGAACTCTATTGCTTCGATACGTAGACATCTGCAAACGCTATTTCCTTGCAAGGAAGTGTCGCATTTACATTCATTTGAAGTGTAGACGAGGAATACATGATACTCCGCAAATCATATTATATCTTACCATGAAGTATAGAAATGAGATGCGATATCGCGTTTTAGGAAGCATTAGAACTCTATTGCTACGATAGGTAGACATCTGCAAACGGTGTTTCCTTGCAAGGAAGTGTCGCATTTACATTCATTTGAAGTGTAGACGAGGAATACATAACACTTCGCAAATAATATTATATCCTACCATGAAACATAGAAATGATATGCGATATCGCGTTTTAAGAAGCATTAGAACACTATTGCTACGATAGGTAGACATTTGCAAACGCTATTTCCTTGCAAGGAAGTGTCGCATTTACATTCATTTGAATCGTAGACGAGGAATGCAGAACACTTCGCAATGTATATTATATCTTATCATGAAACATAGATATGAGATGCAATACCTCGTTTTAAGAAGCATTTGAACTCTATTGCTTCGATACGTAGACATCTGCAAACGCTATTTCCTAGCGAGGAAGAGTCGCATTCACATTCATTTGAAGTGTAGACGAGGAATACATGATACTTCGCAAATCATATTATATCTTACCATGAAACATAGAAATGAGATGCGATATCGCGTTTTAGGAAGCACTAGAACTCTATTGCTACGATAGGTAGACATCTGCAAATGCTATTTTCTTGCAAGGAAGTGTCGCATTTACATTCATTTGAAGTGTAGACGAGGAATACATAACACTACGCAAATCGTATTACATCTTACCATGAAACATAGAAATGAGATGCGATATCGCGTTTTAAGAAGCATTAGAACTCTATTGCTACGATACCTAGACATCTGCAAACGCTATTTCCTTGCAAGGAAGTGTCGCATTTACATTCATTTGAAGTGTAGACGAGGAATATATAACACTTCGCAAATAATATTATATCCTACCATGAAACATAGAAATGAGATGCGATATCGCGTTTTAACAGGCATTAGAACACTATTGCTGCGATAGGTAGACATTTGCAAACGCTATTTCGTTGCAAGGAAGTTTCGCATTTACATTCATTTGTATCGTAGACGAGGAATGCATAACACTTCGCAATGAATATTATATCTTATCATGAAACACAGATATGAGATGCAATATCTCGTTTTAAGAAGCATTTGAACTCTATTGCTTCGATACGTAGACATCTGCAAACGCTATTTCCTTGCAAGGAAGTGTCGCATTTACATTCATTTGAAGTGTAGACGAGGAATACATGATACTCCGCAAATCATATTATATCTTACCATGAAGTATAGAAATGAGATGCGATATCGCGTTTTAGGAAGCATTAGAACTCTATTGCTACGATAGGTAGACATCTGCAAACGGTGTTTCCTTGCAAGGAAGTGTCGCATTTACATTCATTTGAAGTGTAGACGAGGAATATATAACACTTCGCAAATAATATTATATCCTACCATGAAACATAGAAATGAGATGCGATATCGCGTTTTAACAGGCATTAGAACACTATTGCTGCGATAGGTAGACATTTGCAAACGCTATTTCGTTGCAAGGAAGTTTCGCATTTACATTCATTTGTATCGTAGACGAGGAATGCATAACACTTCGCAATGAATATTATATCTTATCATGAAACACAGATATGAGATGCAATATCTCGTTTTAAGAAGCATTTGAACTCTATTGCTTCGATACGTAGACATCTGCAAACGCTATTTCCTTGCAAGGAAGTGTCGCATTTACATTCATTTGAAGTGTAGACGAGGAATACATGATACTCCGCAAATCATATTATATCTTACCATGAAGTATAGAAATGAGATGCGATATCGCGTTTTAGGAAGCATTAGAACTCTATTGCTACGATAGGTAGACATCTGCAAACGGTGTTTCCTTGCAAGGAAGTGTCGCATTTACATTCATTTGAAGTGTAGACGAGGAATACATAACACTTCGCAAATAATATTATATCCTACCATGAAACATAGAAATGATATGCGATATCGCGTTTTAAGAAGCATTAGAACACTGTTGCTACGATAGGTAGACATTTGCAAACGCTATTTCCTTGCAAGGAAGTGTCGCATTTACATTCATTTGAATCGTAGACGAGGAATGCAGAACACTTCGCAATGTATATTATATCTTATCATGAAACATAGATATGAGATGCAATACCTCGTTTTAAGAAGCATTTGAACTCTATTGCTTCGATACGTAGACATCTGCAAACGCTATTTCCTAGCGAGGAAGAGTCGCATTCACATTCATTTGAAGTGTAGACGAGGAATACATGATACTTCGCAAATCATATTATATCTTACCATGAAACATAGAAATGAGATGCGATATCGCGTTTTAGGAAGCACTAGAACTCTATTGCTACGATAGGTAGACATCTGCAAATGCTATTTTCTTGCAAGGAAGTGTCGCATTTACATTCATTTGAAGTGTAGACGAGGAATACATAACACTACGCAAATCGTATTACATCTTACCATGAAACATAGAAATGAGATGCGATATCGCGTTTTAAGAAGCATTAGAACATTATTGCTACGATACCTAGACATCTGCAAACGCTATTTCCTTGCAAGGAAGTGTCGCATTTACATTCATTTGAAGTGTAGACGAGGAATATATAACACTTCGCAAATAATATTATATCCTACCATGAAACATAGAAATGAGATGCGATATCGCGTTTTAACAGGCATTAGAACACTATTGCTGCGATAGGTAGACATTTGCAAACGCTATTTCGTTGCAAGGAAGTTTCGCATTTACATTCATTTGTATCGTAGACGAGGAATGCATAACACTTCGCAATGAATATTATATCTTATCATGAAACACAGATATGAGATGCAATATCTCGTTTTAAGAAGCATTTGAACTCTATTGCTTCGATACGTAGACATCTGCAAACGCTATTTCCTTGCAAGGAAGTGTCGCATTTACATTCATTTGAAGTGTAGACGAGGAATACATGATACTCCGCAAATCATATTATATCTTACCATGAAGTATAGAAATGAGATGCGATATCGCGTTTTAGGAAGCATTAGAACTCTATTGCTACGATAGGTAGACATCTGCAAACGGTGTTTCCTTGCAAGGAAGTGTCGCATTTACATTCATTTGAAGTGTAGACGAGGAATACATAAAACTTCGCAAATCATATTATATCTTACAATGAAACATAGAAATGAGATGCGATATCGCGTTTTAAGAAGCATCAGAAATCTATTGCTACGATACGTAGACATCTGCAAACGCTATTTCCTAGCGAGGAAGTGTCGCATTCACATTCATTTGAAGTGTAGGCGAGGAATACATAACACTTCGCAAATCATATTATACCTTACCATGAAACATAGAAATGAGATGCGATATCGCGTTTTAAGAATCATAAGAACTCTATTGCTACGATACGTAGACATCTGCAAACGCAATTTCCTTGCTAGGAAGTGTCGCAATTACATTCATTTGAATCGTAGACGAGGAATGCATAACACTTCGCAATGAATATTATATCTTATCATGAAACATTGATATGAGATGCAATACCTCGTTTTAAGAAGCATTTGAACTCTATTGCTTCGACACGTAGACATCTGCAAAAGCTATTTCCTTGCAAGGAAGTGTCGCATTTACATTCATTTGAAGTGCAGACGAGAAATACATAACACTTCGCAAATCATATTCTATCTTACCATGAAACATAGAAATGAGATGCGATATCGCGTTCTAAGAAGCATTAGAACACTACTGCTACTATAGTTAGACATTTGCAAACGCTATTTCCTTGCAAGGAAGTGTCGCATTTACACTCACTTGAAGTGTAGACGAGGAATACATAACATTTCGCAAATCATATTATATCTTACTATGAAACATAGAAATGAGATGCGATATCGCGTTTTAAGAATCATAAGAACTCTATTGCTACGATACGTAGACATCTGCAAAAGCTATTTCCTTGCAAGGAAGTGTCGCATTTACATTCATTTGAAGTGCAGACGAGAAATACATAACACTTCGCAAATCATATTATATCTTACCATGAAACATAGAAATGAGATGCGAAATCGCGTTTTAAGAAGCATTAGAACTCTATTGCTACGATACGTAGACATTTGCAAACGCTATTTCCTTGCAAGGAAGTGTCGCATTTACATTCATTTGAAGTGTAGACGAGGAATACATGACACTTCGCAAATCATATTATATCTTACCATGAAACATATAAATGAGATGCGAAATCGCGTTTTAAGAAGCATTAGAACTCTATTGCTACGATACGTAGACATCTGCAAACGCTATTTCCTTGCAAGGAAGTGTCGCATTTACATTCACTTGAAGTGTAGACGAGGAATACATAACACTTCGCAAATCATATCATATCTTACCATGAAACATAGAAATGAGATGCGATATCACGTTTTAAAAGCATTAGAAATCTATTGCTACGATACACAGACATCTGCAAACGCTATTTCCTAGCAAGGAAGTGTCGCATTTACATTCATTTGAAGTGTAGGCGAGGAACACATAACACTTCGCAAATCATATTATACCTTACCATGAAACATAGAAATGAGATGCGATATCGCGTTTTAAGAATCATAAGAACTCTATTGCTACGATACGTAGACATCTGCAAACGCCATTTCCTTGCTAGGAAGTGTCGCATTTACACTCACTTGAATCGGAGGCGTGGAATGCATAACACATCTGCAAAAGCTATTTCCTTGCAAGGAAGTGTCGCATTTACATTCATTTGAAGTGCAGACGAGAAATACATAACACTTCGCAAATCATATTATATCTTACCATGAAACATAGAAATGAGATGCGATATCGCGTTCTAAGAAGCATTAGAACACTACTGCTACGATAGGTAGACATTTGCAGACGCTATTCCCTTGCAAGGAAGTGTCGCATTTACATTCATTTGAAGTGTAAACGAGGAATACATAACACTTCGCAAATCGTATTACATCTTACCATGAAACATAGAAATGAGATGCGATATCGCGTTTTAAGAAGCATTAGAACTCTATTGCTACGATACCTAGACATCTGCAGACGCTATTTCCTAGCAAGGAAGTGTCGCATTTACATTCATTTGAAGTGTAGACGAGGAATACATGACACTTCACAAATCATATTATATCTTACCATGAAACATAGAAATGAGATGCAATACCTCGTTTTAAGAAGCATTTGAACTCTATTGCTTCGATACGTAGACATCTGCAAACGCTATTTCCTTGCAAGGAAGTGTCGCATTTACATTCATTTGAAGTGTAGACGAGGAATACATGATACTCCGCAAATCATATTATATCTTACCATGAAGTATAGAAATGAGATGCGATATCGCGTTTTAGGAAGCATTAGAACTCTATTGCTACGATAGGTAGACATCTGCAAACGGTATTTCCTTGCAAGGAAGTGTCTTATTTACATTCATTTGAAGTGTAGACGAGGAATACATAAAACTTCGCAAATCATATTATATCTTACAATGAAACATAGAAATGAGATGCGATATCGCGTTTTAAGAAGCATCAGAAATCTATTGCTACGATACGTAGACATCTGCAAACGCTATTTCCTAGCGAGGAAGTGTCGCATTCACATTCATTTGAAGTGTAGGCGAGGAATACATAACACTTCGCAAATCATATTATACCTTACCATGAAACATAGAAATGAGATGCGATATCGCGTTTTAAGAATCATAAGAACTCTATTGCTACGATACGTAGACATCTGCAAACGCTATTTCCTTGCTAGGAAGTGTCGCAATTACATTCATTTGAATCGTAGACGAGGAATGCATAACACTTCGCAATGTATATTATATCTTATCATGAAACATTGATATGAGATGCAATACCTCGTTTTAAGAAGCATTTGAACTCTATTGCTTCGACACGTAGACATCTGCAAAAGCTATTTCCTTGCAAGGAAGTGTCGCATTTACATTCATTTGAAGTGCAGACGAGAAATACATAACACTTCGCAAATCATATTCTATCTTACCATGAAACATAGAAATGAGATGCGATATCGCGTTCTAAGAAGCATTAGAACACTACTGCTACTATAGGTAGACATTTGCAAACGCTATTTCCTTGCAAGGAAGTGTCGCATTTACACTCACTTGAAGTGTAGACGAGGAATACATAACATTTCGCAAATCATATTATATCTTACTATGAAACATAGAAATGAGATGCGATATCGCGTTTTAAGAATCATAAGAACTCTATTGCTACGATACGTAGACATCTGCAAAAGCTATTTCCTTGCAAGGAAGTGTCGCATTTACATTCATTTGAAGTGCAGACGAGAAATACATAACACTTCGCAAATCATATTATATCTTACCATGAAACATAGAAATGAGATGCGAAATCGCGTTTTAAGAAGCATTAGAACACTATTGCTACGATAGGTAGACATTTGCAAACGCTATTTCCTTGCAAGGAAGTGTCGCATTTACATTCATTTGAAGTGTAGACGAGGAATACATGACACTTCGCAAATCATATTATATCTTACCATGAAACATATAAATGAGATGCGAAATCGCGTTTTAAGAAGCATTAGAACTCTATTGCTACGATACGTAGACATCTGCAAACGCTATTTCCTTGCAAGGAAGTGTCGCATTTACATTCATTTGAAGTGTAGACGAGGAATACATAACACTTCGCAAATCATATCATATCTTACCATGAAACATAGAAATGAGATGCGATATCACGTTTTAAAAGCATTAGAAATCTATTGCTACGATACACAGACATCTGCAAACGCTATTTCCTAGCAAGGAAGTGTCGCATTTACATTCATTTGAGGTGTAGGCGAGGAACACATAACACTTCGCAAATCATATTATACCTTACCATGAAACATAGAAATGAGATGCGATATCGCGTTTTAAGAATCATAAGAACTCTATTGCTACGATACGTAGACATCTGCAAACGCTATTTCCTTGCTAGGAAGTGTCGCATTTACACTCATTTGAATCGGAGGCGTGGAATGCATAACACATCTGCAAAAGCTATTTCCTTGCAAGGGAGTGTCGCATTTACATTCATTTGAAGTGCAGACGAGAAATACATAACACTTCGCAAATCATATTATATCTTACCATGAAACATAGAAATGAGATGCGATATCGCGTTCTAAGAAGCATTAGAACACTACTGCTACGATAGGTAGACATTTGCAGACGCTATTTCCTTGCAAGGAAGTGTCGCATTTACATTCATTTGAAGTGTAAACGAGGAATACATAACACTTCGCAAATCGTATTACATCTTACCATGAAACATAGAAATGAGATGCGATATCGCGTTTTAAGAAGCATTAGAACTCTATTGCTACGATACCTAGACATCTGCAGACGCTATTTCCTAGCAAGGAAGTGTCGCATTTACATTCATTTGAAGTGTAGACGAGGAATACATGACACTTCGCAAATCATATTATATCTTACCATGAAACATAGAAATCAGATGGAATATCGCGTTTTAAGATTCATAAGAACTCTGTTGCTACGATAGGTAGACATTTGCAAACGCTATTTCCTTGCAAGCAAGTGTCGCATTTACATTCATTCGAATCGTAGACGAGGAATGCATAACACTTCGCAATGAATATTATATCTTATCATGAAACATAGATATGAGATGCAATATCTCGTTTTATGAAGCATTTGAACTCTATTGCTTCGATACGTAGACATCTGCAAACGCTATTTCCTTGCAAGGAAGTGTCGCAATTACATTCATTTGAAGTGTAGACGAGGAATACATAACACTTCGCAAATCATATTATATCTTACCATAAAACATAGAAGTGAGATTCGATATCGCGTTCTAAGAAGCCTTAGAACACTCCTGCTACGATAGGTAGACATTTGCAAACGCTATTTCCTTGCAAGGAAGTGTCGCATTTACATTCATTTGAAGTGTAGACGAGGAATACATAACACTTCGCAAATCATATTATATCTTACCATGAAGCATAGAATTGAGATGCTATATCGCGTTTTAAGAATCATAAGAACTCTATTGCTACGATACGTAGACATCTGCAAACGCTATTTCCTTGCAAGGAAGTGTCGCATTTACATTCATTTGAAGTGTAGACGAGGAATACATGACACTTCGCAAATCATATTATATCTTACCATGAAACATAGAAATGAGATGCGATATCGCGTTCTAAGAAGCTTCAGAAATCCATTGCTACGATACGTAGACGACTGCAAACGCCATTTCCTTGCAAGGATGTGTCGCATTTGCATTCCTTTGAAGTGTAGACGAGGAATACATGATACTTCGCAAATCATATTATATCTTACCATGAAACATAGAAATGAGTTGCGATATCGGGGTTTTAAGAAGCATTAGAAAGCTATTGCTACGATACGTAGACATCTGCAAACGCTATTGCCTAGCGGGGAAGTATCGCATTCACATTCATTTGAAGTGTAGACGAAGAATACACGACACTTCGCAAATCATGTTATATCTTACCATGAGACATAGAAATGAGATGCGATATCACGTTTCAAGAATCATATGAACTCTATTGCTATGACACGTAGACATCTGCAAACGCTATTTCCTTGCAAGGAAGTGTCGCATTTACTTTCATTTGAATCGTAGACGGGGAATGCATAACACTTCGCAATGAATATTATATCTTATCATGAAACATAGATAAGAGGTGCAATATCTCGTTTTAAGAAGCATTAGACCTCTACTGCTTCGATACGTAGACATCTGCAGACGCTATTTCCTAGCGAGGAAGTGTCGCATTCACATTCATTTGAAGTGTAGACGAGGAATACATAACACTTCGCAAATCATATTATATCTTACCATGAAACATAGAAATGAGATGAGATATCGCGTTCTAAGAAGCATCAGAAATGCATTGCTACGATACGTAGACATCTGCAAACGCTATTTGCTTGCAAGGAAGTGTCGCATTTACATTCATTTGAAGTGTAGACGAGGAATACATAACACTACGCAAATCGTATTACATCTTACCATGAAACATAGAAATGAGATGCGATATCGCGTTTTAAGAAGCATTAGAACTCTATTGCTACGATACGTAGACATCTGCAAACGCTATTTCCTTGCAAGGAAGTGTCGCATTTACATTCATTTGAAGTGTAGACGAGGAATATATAACACTTCGCAAATAATATTATATCCTACCATGAAACATAGAAATGAGATGCGATATCGCGTTTTAACAGGCATTAGAACACTTTTGCTGCGATAGGTAGACATTTGCAAACGCTATTTCGTTGCAAGGAAGTTTCGCATTTACATTCATTTGTATCGTGGACGAGGAATGCATAACACTTCGCAATGAATATTATATCTTATCATGAAACACAGATATGAGATGCAATATCTCGTTTTAAGAAGCATTTGAACTCTATTGCTTCGATACGTAGACATTTGCAAACGGTATTTCCTTGCAAGGAAGTGTCGCATTTACATTCATTTGAAGTGTAGACGAGGAATACATGACACTTCGCAAATCATATTATATCTTACCATGAAACATAGAAATGAGATGCGAAATCGCGTTTTAAGAAGCATTAGAAATCTATTGCTACGATACGTAGACATCTGCAAACGCTATTTCCTTGCAAGGAAGTGTCGCATTTACATTCATTTGAAGTGTAGACGAGGAATACATAACACTTCGCAAATCATATTATATCTTACCATGAAACATAGAAACGAGATGCGATGTCGCGTTTTAAGAAGCATTAGAACACTATTGCTACGATAGGTAGACATTTGCAAACGCTACTTCCTTGCAAGGAAGTGTCGCAATTACATTCATTTGAATCGTAGACGAGGAATGCATAACACTTCGCAATGAATATTATATCTTATCATGAAACATAGATATGAGATGCAATACCTCGTTTTACGAAACATTTGAACTCTATTGCTTCGACACGTAGACATCTGCAAAAGCTATTTCCTTGCCAGGAAGTGTGGCATTTACATTCATTTGAAGTGCAGACGAGAAATACATAACACTTCGCAAATCATATTATATCTTACCATGAAACATAGAAATGAGATGCGATATCGCGTTCTAAGAAGCATTAGAACACTACTGCTACTATAGGTAGACATTTGCAAACGCTATTTCCTTGCAAGGAAGTGTCGCATTTACATTCATTTGAAGTGTAGACGAGGAATACATAACATTTCGCAAATCATATTATATCTTACTATGAAACATAGAAATGAGATGCGATATCGCATTTTAAGAATCATAAGAACTCTATTGCTACGATATGTAGACATCTGCAAACGCTATTTCCTTGCAAGGAAGTGTCGCATTTACATTCATTTGAAGTGTAGACGAGGAATATATAACACTTCGCAAATAATATTATATCCTACCATGAAACATAGAAATGAGATGCGATATCGCGTTTTAAGAAGCATTAGAACACTATTGCTACGATAGGTAGACATTTGCAAACGCTACTTCCTTGCAAGGACGTGTCGCATTTACATTCATTTGAATCGTAGACGAGGAATGCATAACACTTCGCAATGTATATTATATCTTATCATGAAACATAGATATGAGATGCAATACCTCGTTTTAAGAAGCATTTGAACTCTATTGCTTCGATACGTAGACATCTGCAAACGCTATTTCCTTGCAAGGAAGTGTCGCATTTACATTCATTTGAAGTGTAGACGAGGAATACATGATACTCCGCAAATCATATTATATCTTACCATGAAGTATAGAAATGAGATGCGATATCGCGTTTTAGGAAGCATTAGAACTCTATTGCTACGATAGGTAGACATCTGCAAACGGTATTTCCTTGCAAGGAAGTGTCGCATTTACATTCATTTGAAGTGTAGACGAGGAATACATAAAACTTCGCAAATCATATTATATCTTACAATGAAACATAGAAATGAGATGCGATATCGCGTTTTAAGAAGCATCAGAAATCTATTGCTACGATACGTAGATATCTGCAAACGCTATTTCCTAGCGAGGAAGTGTCGCATTCACATTCATTTGAAGTGTAGGCGAGGAATACATAACACTTCGCAAATCATATTATACCTTACCATGAAACATAGAAATGAGATGCGATATCGCGTTTTAAGAATCATAAGAACTCTATTGCTACGATACGTAGACATCTGCAAACGCTATTTCCTTGCTAGGAAGTGTCGCAATTACATTCATATGAATCGTAGACGAGGAATGCATAACACTTCGCAATGAATATTATATCTTATCATGAAACATTGATATGAGATGCAATACCTCGTTTTAAGAAGCATTTGAACTCTATTGCTTCGACACGTAGACATCTGCAAAAGCTATTTCCTTGCAAGGAAGTGTCGCATTTACATTCATTTGAAGTGCAGACGAGAAATACATAACACTTCGCAAATCATATTCTATCTTACCATGAAACATAGAAATGAGATGCGATATCGCGTTCTAAGAAGCATTAGAACACTACTGCTACTATAGGTAGACATTTGCAAACGCTATTTCCTTGCAAGGAAGTGTCGCATTTACACTCACTTGAAGTGTAGACGAGGAATACATAACATTTCGCAAATCATATTATATCTTACTATGAAACATAGAAATGAGATGCGATATCGCGTTTTAAGAATCATAAGAACTCTATTGCTACGATACGTAGACATCTGCAAAAGCTATTTCCTTGCAAGGAAGTGTCGCATTTACATTCATTTGAAGTGCAGACGAGAAATACATAACACTTCGCAAATCATATTATATCTTACCATGAAACATAGAAATGAGATGCGATATCGCGTTTTAAGAAGCATTAGAACTCTATTGCTACGATACCTAGACATCTGCAGACGCTATTTCCTAGCAGGGAAGTGTCGCATTTACATTCATTTGAAGTGTAGACGAGGAATACATGACACTTCGCAAATCATATTATATCTTACCATGAAACATAGAAATGAGATGCGATATCGCGTTTTAGGAAGCACTAGAACTCTATTGCTACGATAGGTAGACATCTGCAAATGCTATTTCCTTGCAAGGAAGTGTCGCATTTACATTCCTTTGAAGTGTAGACGAGGAGTACATGACACTACGCAAATCATATTATATCTTACCATGAAACATAGAAATCAGATGGAATATCGCGTTTTAAGAATCATAAGAACTCTATTGCTACGATAGGTAGACATCTGCAAATGCTATTTCCTTGCAAGGAAGTGTCGCATTTACATTCATTTGAAGTGTAGACGAGGAGTACATGACACTTCGCAAATCATATTATATCTTACCATGAAACATAGAAATCAGATGGAATATCACGTTTTAAGATTCATAACAACTCTGTTGCTACGATAGGTAGACACTTGCAAACGCTATTTCCTTGCAAGCAAGTGTCGCATTTACATTCATTCGAATCGTAGACGAGGAATGCATAACACTTCGCAATGAATATTATATCTTATCATGAAGCATAGATATGAGATGCAATATCTCGTTTTAAGAAGCATTTGAACTCTATTGCTTCGATACGTAGACATCTGCAAACGCTATTTCCTTGCAAGGAAGTGTCGCATTTACATTCATTTGAAGTGTAGACGAGGAATACATAACACTTCGCAAATCATATTATATCTTACCATGAAACATAGAAATGAGATGCGATATCGCCTTTTAAGAAGCACTAGAACTCTATTGCTACGATACGTAGACATTTGCAAACGCTATTTCCTTGCAAGGAAGTGTCGCATTTACATTCATTTGAAGTGTAGACGAGGAATACATAACACTTCGCAAATCATATTATATCTTACTATGAAACATAGAAATGAGATGCGATATCGCGTTTTAAGAATCATAAGAACTCTATTGCTACGATACGCAGACATCCGCAAACGCTATTTCCTTGCAAGGAAGTGTCGCATTCACATTCATTTGAAGTGTAGACGAGGAATACATAACACTTCTTAAATCATATTATATCTTACCATGAAACATAGAAATGAGATGCTATATCGCGTTTTAAGAAGCATTAGAACACTACTGCTACTATAGGTAGACATTTGCAAACGCTATTTCCTTGCAAGGAAGTGTCGCATTTACACTCACTTGAAGTGTAGACGAGGAATACATAACATTTCGCAAATCATATTATATCTTACTATGAAACATAGAAATGAGATGCGATATCGCGTTTTAAGAATCATAAGAACTCTATTGCTACGATACGTAGACATCTGCAAAAGCTATTTCCTTGCAAGGAAGTGTCGCATTTACATTCATTTGAAGTGCAGACGAGAAATACATAACACTTCGCAAATCATATTATATCTTACCATGAAACATAGAAATGAGATGCGATATCGCGTTTTAAGAAGCATTAGAACTCTATTGCTACGATACCTAGACATCTGCAGACGCTATTTCCTAGCAGGGAAGTGTCGCATTTACATTCATTTGAAGTGTAGACGAGGAATACATGACACTTCGCAAATCATATTATATCTTACCATGAAACATAGAAATGAGATGCGATATCGCGTTTTAGGAAGCACTAGAACTCTATTGCTACGATAGGTAGACATCTGCAAATGCTATTTCCTTGCAAGGAAGTGTCGCATTTACATTCCTTTGAAGTGTAGACGAGGAGTACATGACACTACGCAAATCATATTATATCTTACCATGAAACATAGAAATCAGATGGAATATCGCGTTTTAAGAATCATAAGAACTCTATTGCTACGATAGGTAGACATCTGCAAATGCTATTTCCTTGCAAGGAAGTGTCGCATTTACATTCATTTGAAGTGTAGACGAGGAGTACATGACACTTCGCAAATCATATTATATCTTACCATGAAACATAGAAATCAGATGGAATATCACGTTTTAAGATTCATAACAACTCTGTTGCTACGATAGGTAGACATTTGCAAACGCTATTTCCTTGCAAGCAAGTGTCGCATTTACATTCATTCGAATCGTAGACGAGGAATGCATAACACTTCGCAATGAATATTATATCTTATCATGAAGCATAGATATGAGATGCAATATCTCGTTTTAAGAAGCATTTGAACTCTATTGCTTCGATACGTAGACATCTGCAAACGCTATTTCCTTGCAAGGAAGTGTCGCATTTACATTCATTTGAAGTGTAGACGAGGAATACATAACACTTCGCAAATCATATTATATCTTACCATGAAACATAGAAATGAGATGCGATATCGCCTTTTAAGAAGCACTAGAACTCTATTGCTACGATACGTAGACATTTGCAAACGCTATTTCCTTGCAAGGAAGTGTCGCATTTACATTCATTTGAAGTGTAGACGAGGAATACATAACACTTCGCAAATCATATTATATCTTACCATGAAACATAGAAATGAGTTGCGATATCGGGGTTTTAAGAAGCATTAGAAAGCTATTGCTACGATACGTAGACATCTGCAAACGCTATTTCCTAGCGGGGAAGTATCGCATTCACATTCATTTGAAGTGTAGACGAAGAATACACGACACTTCGCAAATCATGTTATATCTTACCATGAGACATAGAAATGAGATGCGATATCACGTTTCAAGAATCATATGAACTCTATTGCTATGATACGTAGACATCTGCAAACGCTATTTCCTTGCAAGGAAGTGTCGCATTTACTTTCATTTGAATCGTAGACGGGGAATGCATAACACTTCGCAATGAATATTATATCTTATCATGAAACAGAGATAAGAGATGCAATATCTCGTTTTAAGAAGTATTAGAACTCTATTGCT
Organism: Xylocopa sonorina; assembly: GCF_050948175.1. NCBI lineage: Eukaryota > Metazoa > Arthropoda > Insecta > Hymenoptera > Apidae > Xylocopa > Xylocopa sonorina. The sequence continues at coordinate 485,515 of NW_027490173.1, forward strand.
ACGATACCTAGACATCTGCAGACGCTGTTTCCTAGCGAGGAAGTGTCGCATTTACATTCATTTGAAGTGTAGACGAGGAATACATAACACTTCGCAAATCATATTATATCTTACCATGAAACATAGAAATGAGATGCGATATCGCGTTTTAAGAATCATAAGAACTCTATTGCTAAGATACGTAGACATCTGCAAACGCTATTACCTAGCGAGGAAATATTGCATTCACATTCATTTGAAGTGTGGCCGAGGAATACGTAACACTTCGCAAATCATATTACATCTTACAATGAAACATTTAAATGAGATGCAATATCGCGTTTTAAGAATCACAAGAACTCTATTGCTTCGATACGTAGATATCTGCAAACGCTATTTCCTTGCAAGGAAGTGTCGCATTTACATTCAATTGAAGTGTAGACGAGGAATACATGACACTTCGCAAATCGTATTATATCTTACCATGAAACATAGAAATGAGATGCGATATCGCGTTCTAAGAAGCATCAGAAATCCATTGCTACGATACGTAGACATTTGCAAACGCTATTTCCTTGCAAGGAAGTGTCGCATTTACATTCATTTGAAGTGTAGACGAGGAATACATAACACTTCGCAAATCATATTATATCTTACCATGAAACATAGAAATGAGATGCGATATCGCGTTTTAAGAATCATAAGAACTCTATTGCTACGATACGTAGACATCTGCAAACGCTATTTCCTAGCGAGGAAATGTCGCATTCACATTCATTTGAAGTGTGTCCGAGGAATACGTAACACTTCGCAAATCATATTATATCTTACAATGAAACATTTAAATGAGATGCAATATCGCGTTTTAAGAATCATAAGAACTCTATTGCTACGATATGTAGACATCTGCAAACGCCTTTCCTAGCGAGGAAATGTCGCATTCACATTCATTTGAAGTGTGGCTGAGGAATACGTAACACTTCGCAAATCATATTATATCTTACAATGAAACATTTAAATGAGATGCAATATCGCGTTTTAAGAATCATAAGAACTCTATTGCTTCGATCCGTAGACATCTGCAAACGCTATTTCCTTGCAAGGAAGTGTCGCATTTACATTCAATTGAAGTGTAGACGAGGAATACATGACACTTCGCAAATCGTATTATATCTTACCATGAAACATAGAAATGAGATGCGATATCGCGTTTTAAGGAGCTTTAGAACTCTATTGCTACGATACGTAGACATATGCAAACGCTATTTCCTTGCAAGGAAGTGTCGCATTTACATTCATTTGAAGTGTAGACGAGGAATACATGACACTTCGCAAATCATATTATATCTTACCATGTAACATAAAAATGAGATGCGATATCGCGTTTTAGGAATCATAAGAACTCTATTGCTACGATACGTAGACATCTGCAAACGCTATTTCCTTGCAAGGAAGTGTCGCATTTACATTCATTTGAATCGTAGACGAGGAATGCATAACACTTCGCAATGAATATTATATCCTATCATGAAACATAGATATGAGATGCAATATCTCGTTTTAAGAAGCACTTCAACTCTATTGCTTCGATACGTAGACATCTGCAAACGCTATTTCCTTGCGAGGAAGTGTCGCATTTACATTCATTTGATGTGTAGACGAGGAATACATAACACTTCGAAAATCGTATTATATCTTACCATGAAACATAGAAATGAGATGCGATATCGCGTTTTAAGAATCATACGAACTCTATTGCTACGATACGTAGACATCTGCAAACGCTATTTCCTTGCAAGGAAGTGTCGCATTTACATTCAACTGAAGTGTAGGCGAGGAATACATAACACTTCGCAAATCATATTATACCTTACCATGAAACATAGAAATGAGATGCGATATCGCGTTCTAAGAAGCATCAGAAATCCATTGCTACGATACGTAGACATCTGCAAACGCTATTTCCTTGCAAGGAAGTGTCGCATTTACATTCATTTGAAGTGTAGACGAGGAATACATAACACTTCGCAAATCATATTATATCTTACCATGAAACATAGAAATGAGATGCGATATCGCGTTTTAAGAAGCATTAGAACTCTATTGCTACGATACGTAGACATCTGCAAACGCTATTTCCTTGCTTGGAAGTGTCGCATTTACATTCATTTGAAGTGTAGACGAGGAATACATGACACTTCGCAAATCATATTATATCTTACCATGAAACATAGAAATGAGATGCGATATCGCGTTCTAAAAAGCATCAGAAATCCATAGCTACGATACGTGGACATCTGCAAACGCTATTTCCTTGCAAGGAAGTGTCGCATTTACATTCATTTGAAGTGTAGACGAGGAATACATAACACTTCGCAAATCATATTATATCTTACCATGAAACATAGAAATGTGATGCGATATCGCGTTTTAAGAATCATAAGAACTCTATTGCTACGATACGTAGACATCTGCAAACGCTATTTCCTTGCAAGGAAGTGTCGCATTTACATTCATTTGAAGTGCAGACGAGAAATACATAACACTTCGCAAATCATATTATATCTTACCATGAAACATAGAAATGAGATGCGAATTCGCGTTTTAAGAAGCATTAGAACTCTATTGCTACGATACGTAGACATCTGCAAACGCTATTTCCTTGCAAGGAAGTGTCGCATTTACATTCATTTGAAGTGTAGACGAGGAATACATAACACTTCGCAAATCATATTATATCTTACCATGAAACATAGAAACGAGATGCGATGTCGCGTTTTAAGAAGCATTAGAACACTATTGCTACGATAGGTAGACATTTGCAAACGCTACTTCCTTGCAAGGAAGTGTCGCAATTACATTCATTTGAATCGTAGACGAGGAATGCATAACACTTCGCAATGAATATTATATCTTATCATGAAACATAGATATGAGATGCAATACCTCGTTTTACGAAACATTTGAACTCTATTGCTTCGACACGTAGACATCTGCAAAAGCTATTTCCTTGCCAGGAAGTGTGGCATTTACATTCATTTGAAGTGCAGACGAGAAATACATAACACTTCGCAAATCATATTATATCTTACCATGAAACATAGAAATGAGATGCGATATCGCGTTCTAAGAAGCATTAGAACACTACTGCTACTATAGGTAGACATTTGCAAACGCTATTTCCTTGCAAGGAAGTGTCGCATTTACATTCATTTGAAGTGTAGACGAGGAATACATAACATTTCGCAAATCATATTATATCTTACTATGAAACATAGAAATGAGATGCGATATCGCATTTTAAGAATCATAAGAACTCTATTGCTACGATATGTAGACATCTGCAAACGCTATTTCCTTGCAAGGAAGTGTCGCATTTACATTCATTTGAAGTGTAGACGAGGAATATATAACACTTCGCAAATAATATTATATCCTACCATGAAACATAGAAATGAGATGCGATATCGCGTTTTAAGAAGCATTAGAACACTATTGCTACGATAGGTAGACATTTGCAAACGCTACTTCCTTGCAAGGACGTGTCGCATTTACATTCATTTGAATCGTAGACGAGGAATGCATAACACTTCGCAATGTATATTATATCTTATCATGAAACATAGATATGAGATGCAATACCTCGTTTTAAGAAGCATTTGAACTCTATTGCTTCGATACGTAGACATCTGCAAACGCTATTTCCTTGCAAGGAAGTGTCGCATTTACATTCATTTGAAGTGTAGACGAGGAATACATGATACTCCGCAAATCATATTATATCTTACCATGAAGTATAGAAATGAGATGCGATATCGCGTTTTAGGAAGCATTAGAACTCTATTGCTACGATAGGTAGACATCTGCAAACGGTATTTCCTTGCAAGGAAGTGTCGCATTTACATTCATTTGAAGTGTAGACGAGGAATACATAAAACTTCGCAAATCATATTATATCTTACAATGAAACATAGAAATGAGATGCGATATCGCGTTTTAAGAAGCATCAGAAATCTATTGCTACGATACGTAGATATCTGCAAACGCTATTTCCTAGCGAGGAAGTGTCGCATTCACATTCATTTGAAGTGTAGGCGAGGAATACATAACACTTCGCAAATCATATTATACCTTACCATGAAACATAGAAATGAGATGCGATATCGCGTTTTAAGAATCATAAGAACTCTATTGCTACGATACGTAGACATCTGCAAACGCTATTTCCTTGCTAGGAAGTGTCGCAATTACATTCATATGAATCGTAGACGAGGAATGCATAACACTTCGCAATGAATATTATATCTTATCATGAAACATTGATATGAGATGCAATACCTCGTTTTAAGAAGCATTTGAACTCTATTGCTTCGACACGTAGACATCTGCAAAAGCTATTTCCTTGCAAGGAAGTGTCGCATTTACATTCATTTGAAGTGCAGACGAGAAATACATAACACTTCGCAAATCATATTCTATCTTACCATGAAACATAGAAATGAGATGCGATATCGCGTTCTAAGAAGCATTAGAACACTACTGCTACTATAGGTAGACATTTGCAAACGCTATTTCCTTGCAAGGAAGTGTCGCATTTACACTCACTTGAAGTGTAGACGAGGAATACATAACATTTCGCAAATCATATTATATCTTACTATGAAACATAGAAATGAGATGCGATATCGCGTTTTAAGAATCATAAGAACTCTATTGCTACGATACGTAGACATCTGCAAAAGCTATTTCCTTGCAAGGAAGTGTCGCATTTACATTCATTTGAAGTGCAGACGAGAAATACATAACACTTCGCAAATCATATTATATCTTACCATGAAACATAGAAATGAGATGCGATATCGCGTTTTAAGAAGCATTAGAACTCTATTGCTACGATACCTAGACATCTGCAGACGCTATTTCCTAGCAGGGAAGTGTCGCATTTACATTCATTTGAAGTGTAGACGAGGAATACATGACACTTCGCAAATCATATTATATCTTACCATGAAACATAGAAATGAGATGCGATATCGCGTTTTAGGAAGCACTAGAACTCTATTGCTACGATAGGTAGACATCTGCAAATGCTATTTCCTTGCAAGGAAGTGTCGCATTTACATTCCTTTGAAGTGTAGACGAGGAGTACATGACACTACGCAAATCATATTATATCTTACCATGAAACATAGAAATCAGATGGAATATCGCGTTTTAAGAATCATAAGAACTCTATTGCTACGATAGGTAGACATCTGCAAATGCTATTTCCTTGCAAGGAAGTGTCGCATTTACATTCATTTGAAGTGTAGACGAGGAGTACATGACACTTCGCAAATCATATTATATCTTACCATGAAACATAGAAATCAGATGGAATATCACGTTTTAAGATTCATAACAACTCTGTTGCTACGATAGGTAGACACTTGCAAACGCTATTTCCTTGCAAGCAAGTGTCGCATTTACATTCATTCGAATCGTAGACGAGGAATGCATAACACTTCGCAATGAATATTATATCTTATCATGAAGCATAGATATGAGATGCAATATCTCGTTTTAAGAAGCATTTGAACTCTATTGCTTCGATACGTAGACATCTGCAAACGCTATTTCCTTGCAAGGAAGTGTCGCATTTACATTCATTTGAAGTGTAGACGAGGAATACATAACACTTCGCAAATCATATTATATCTTACCATGAAACATAGAAATGAGATGCGATATCGCCTTTTAAGAAGCACCAGAACTCTATTGCTACGATACGTAGACATTTGCAAACGCTATTTCCTTGCAAGGAAGTGTCGCATTTACATTCATTTGAAGTGTAGACGAGGAATACATAACACTTCGCAAATCATATTATATCTTACTATGAAACATAGAAATGAGATGCGATATCGCGTTTTAAGAATCATAAGAACTCTATTGCTACGATACGCAGACATCCGCAAACGCTATTTCCTTGCAAGGAAGTGTCGCATTCACATTCATTTGAAGTGTAGACGAGGAATACATAACACTTCTTAAATCATATTATATCTTACCATGAAACATAGAAATGAGATGCTATATCGCGTTTTAAGAAGCATTAGAACACTACTGCTACTATAGGTAGACATTTGCAAACGCTATTTCCTTGCAAGGAAGTGTCGCATTTACACTCACTTGAAGTGTAGACGAGGAATACATAACATTTCGCAAATCATATTATATCTTACTATGAAACATAGAAATGAGATGCGATATCGCGTTTTAAGAATCATAAGAACTCTATTGCTACGATACGTAGACATCTGCAAAAGCTATTTCCTTGCAAGGAAGTGTCGCATTTACATTCATTTGAAGTGCAGACGAGAAATACATAACACTTCGCAAATCATATTATATCTTACCATGAAACATAGAAATGAGATGCGATATCGCGTTTTAAGAAGCATTAGAACTCTATTGCTACGATACCTAGACATCTGCAGACGCTATTTCCTAGCAGGGAAGTGTCGCATTTACATTCATTTGAAGTGTAGACGAGGAATACATGACACTTCGCAAATCATATTATATCTTACCATGAAACATAGAAATGAGATGCGATATCGCGTTTTAGGAAGCACTAGAACTCTATTGCTACGATAGGTAGACATCTGCAAATGCTATTTCCTTGCAAGGAAGTGTCGCATTTACATTCCTTTGAAGTGTAGACGAGGAGTACATGACACTACGCAAATCATATTATATCTTACCATGAAACATAGAAATCAGATGGAATATCGCGTTTTAAGAATCATAAGAACTCTATTGCTACGATAGGTAGACATCTGCAAATGCTATTTCCTTGCAAGGAAGTGTCGCATTTACATTCATTTGAAGTGTAGACGAGGAGTACATGACACTTCGCAAATCATATTATATCTTACCATGAAACATAGAAATCAGATGGAATATCACGTTTTAAGATTCATAACAACTCTGTTGCTACGATAGGTAGACATTTGCAAACGCTATTTCCTTGCAAGCAAGTGTCGCATTTACATTCATTCGAATCGTAGACGAGGAATGCATAACACTTCGCAATGAATATTATATCTTATCATGAAGCATAGATATGAGATGCAATATCTCGTTTTAAGAAGCATTTGAACTCTATTGCTTCGATACGTAGACATCTGCAAACGCTATTTCCTTGCAAGGAAGTGTCGCATTTACATTCATTTGAAGTGTAGACGAGGAATACATAACACTTCGCAAATCATATTATATCTTACCATGAAACATAGAAATGAGATGCGATATCGCCTTTTAAGAAGCACTAGAACTCTATTGCTACGATACGTAGACATTTGCAAACGCTATTTCCTTGCAAGGAAGTGTCGCATTTACATTCATTTGAAGTGTAGACGAGGAATACATAACACTTCGCAAATCATATTATATCTTACCATGAAACATAGAAATGAGTTGCGATATCGGGGTTTTAAGAAGCATTAGAAAGCTATTGCTACGATACGTAGACATCTGCAAACGCTATTTCCTAGCGGGGAAGTATCGCATTCACATTCATTTGAAGTGTAGACGAAGAATACACGACACTTCGCAAATCATGTTATATCTTACCATGAGACATAGAAATGAGATGCGATATCACGTTTCAAGAATCATATGAACTCTATTGCTATGATACGTAGACATCTGCAAACGCTATTTCCTTGCAAGGAAGTGTCGCATTTACTTTCATTTGAATCGTAGACGGGGAATGCATAACACTTCGCAATGAATATTATATCTTATCATGAAACAGAGATAAGAGATGCAATATCTCGTTTTAAGAAGTATTAGAACTCTATTGCTACGATACCTAGACATCTGCAGACGCTGTTTCCTAGCGAGGAAGTGTCGCATTTACATTCATTTGAAGTGTAGACGAGGAATACATAACACTTCGCAAATCATATTATATCTTACCATGAAACATAGAAATGAGATGCGATATCGCGTTTTAAGAAGCATTAGAACTCTATTGCTACGATACGTAGACATCTGCAAACGCTATTTCCTTGCATGGAAGTGTCGCATTTACATTCATTTGAAGTGTAGACGAGGAATACATGACACTTCGCAAATCATATTATATCTTACCATGAAACATAGAAATGAGATGCGATATCGCGTTCTAAAAAGCATCAGAAATCCATTGCTACGATACGTGGACATCTGCAAACGCTATTTCCTTGCAAGGAAGTGTCGCATTTACATTCATTTGAAGTGTAGACGAGGAATACATAACACTTCGCAAATCATATTATATCTTACCATGAAACATAGAAATGTGATGCGATATCGCGTTTTAAGAATCATAAGAACTCTATTGCTACGATACGTAGACATCTGCAAACGCTATTTCCTTGCAAGGAAGTGTCGCATTTACATTCATTTGAAGTGCAGACGAGAAATACATAACACTTCGCAAATCATATTATATCTTACCATGAAACATAGAAATGAGATGCGAATTCGCGTTTTAAGAAGCATTAGAACTCTATTGCTACGATACGTAGACATCTGCAAACGCTATTTCCTTGCAAGGAAGTGTCGCATTTACATTCATTTGAAGTGTAGACGAGGAATACATAACACTTCGCAAATCATATTATATCTTACCATGAAACATAGCAATGAGATGCGATATCGCGTTTTAAGAATCATAAGAACTCTATTGCTACGATACGTAGACATCTGCTAACGCTATTTCCTTGCAAGGAAGTGTCGCATTTACATTCATCTGAGGTGTAGACGAGGAATACATGACACTTCGCAAATCATATTATATCTTACCATGAAACATAGAAATGAGATGCGATATCGCGTTTTAGGAAGCACTAGAACTCTATTGCTACGATAGGTAGACATCTGCAAATGCTATTTCCTTGCAAGGAAGTGTCGCATTTACATTCATTTGAAGTGTAGACGAGGAATACATAACACTACGCAAATCGTATTACATCTTACCATGAAACATAGAAATGAGATGCGATATCGCGTTTTAAGAAGCATTAGAACTCTATTGCTACGATACGTAGACATCTGCAAACGCTATTTCCTTGCAAGGAAGTGTCGCATTTACATTCATTTGAAGTGTAGACGAGGAATATATAACACTTCGCAAATAATATTATATCCTACCATGAAACATAGAAATGAGATGCGATATCGCGTTTTAACAGGCATTAGAACACTATTGCTGCGATAGGTAGACATTTGCAAACGCTATTTCGTTGCAAGGAAGTTTCGCATTTACATTCATTTGTATCGTAGACGAGGAATGCATAACACTTCGCAATGAATATTATATCTTATCATGAAACACAGATATGAGATGCAATATCTCGTTTTAAGAAGCATTTGAACTCTATTGCTTCGATACGTAGACATCTGCAAACGCTATTTCCTTGCAAGGAAGTGTCGCATTTACATTCATTTGAAGTGTAGACGAGGAATACATGACACTTCGCAAATCATATTATATCTTACCATGAAACATAGAAATGAGATGCGAAATCGCGTTTTAAGAAGCATTAGAACTCTATTGCTACGATACGTAGACATCTGCAAACGCTATTTCCTTGCAAGGGAGTGTCGCATTTACATTCATTTGAAGTGTAGACGAGGAATACATAACACTTCGCAAATCATATTATATCTTACCATGAAACATAGAAACGAGATGCGATGTCGCGTTTTAAGAAGCATTAGAACACTATTGCTACGATAGGTAGACATTTGCAAACGCTACTTCCTTGCAAGGAAGTGTCGCATTTACATTCATTTGAAGTGTAGACGAGGAATACATAACATTTCGCAAATCATATTATATCTTACTATGAAACATAGAAATGAGATGCGATATCGCGTTTTAAGAATCATAAGAACTCTATTGCTACGATATGTAGACATCTGCAAACGCTATTTCCATGCAAGGAAGTGTCGCATTTACATTCATTTGAAGTGTAGACGAGGAATATATAACACTTCGCAAATAATATTATATCCTACCATGAAACATAGAAATGAGATGCGATATCGCGTTTTAAGAAGCATTAGAACACTATTGCTACGATAGGTAGACATTTGCAAACGCTACTTCCTTGCAAGGAAGTGTCGCATTTACATTCATTTGAATCGCAGACGAGGAATGCATAACACTTCGCAATGTATATTATATCTTATCATGAAACATAGATATGAGATGCAATACCTCGTTTTAAGAAGCATTTGAACTCTATTGCTTCGATACGTAGACATCTGCAAACGCTATTTCCTTGCAAGGAAGTGTCGCATTTACATTCATTTGAAGTGTAGACGAGGAATACATGATACTCCGCAAATCATACTATATATCTTACCATGAAGTATAGAAATGAGATGCGATATCGCGTTTTAGGAAGCATTAGAACTCTATTGCTACGATAGGTAGACATCTGCAAACGGTATTTCCTTGCAAGGAAGTGTCGCATTTACATTCATTTGAAGTGTAGACGAGGAATACATAAAACTTCGCAAATCATATTATATCTTACAATGAAACATAGAAATGAGATGCGATATCGCGTTTTAAGAAGCATCAGAAATCTATTGCTACGATACGTAGACATCTGCAAACGCTATTTCCTAGCGAGGAAGTGTCGCATTCACATTCATTTGAAGTGTAGGCGAGGAATACATAACACTTCGCAAATCATATTATACCTTACCATGAATCATAGAAATGAGATGCGATATCGCGTTTTAAGAATCATAAGAACTCTATTGCTACGATACGTAGACATCTGCAAACGCTATTTCCTTGCTAGGAAGTGTCGCAATTACATTCATTTGAATCGTAGACGAGGAATGCATAACACTTCGCAATGAATATTATATCTTATCATGAAACATTGATATGAGATGCAATACCTCGTTTTAAGAAGCATTTGAACTCTATTGCTTCGACACGTAGACATCTGCAAAAGCTATTTCCTTGCAAGGAAGTGTCGCATTTACATTCATTTGAAGTGTAGACGAGGAATACATAACACTTCGCAAATCATATCATATCTTACCATGAAACATAGAAATGAGATGCGATATCACGTTTTAAGAAGCATTAGAACACTATTGCTACGATAGGTAGACATTTGCAAACGCTATTTCCTTGCAAGGAAGTGTCGCATTTACATTCATTTGAAGTGTAGACGAGGAATACATGACACTTCGCAAATCATATTATATCTTACCATGAAACATATAAATGAGATGCGAAATCGCGTTTTAAGAAGCATTAGAACTCTATTGCTACGATACGTAGACATCTGCAAACGCTATTTCCTTGCAAGGAAGTGTCGCATTTACATTCATTTGAAGTGTAGACGAGGAATACATAACACTTCGCAAATCATATCATATCTTACCATGAAACATAGAAATGAGATGCGATATCACGTTTTAAAAGCATTAGAAATCTATTGCTACGATACACAGACATCTGCAAACGCTATTTCCTAGCAAGGAAGTGTCGCAATTACATTCATTTGAAGTGTAGGCGAGGAATACATAACACTTCGCAAATCATATTATACCTTACCATGAAACATAGAAATGAGATGCGATATCGCGTTCTAAGAATCATAAGAACTCTATTGCTACGATACGTAGACATCTGCAAACGCTATTTCCTTGCTAGGAAGTGTCGCATTTACACTCATTTGAATCGGAGGCGTGGAATGCATAACACATCTGCAAAAGCTATTTCCTTGCAAGGAAGTGTCGCATTTACATTCATTTGAAGTGCAGACGAGAAATACATAACACTTCGCAAATCATATTATATCTTACCATGAAACATAGAAATGAGATGCGATATCGCGTTCTAAGAAGCATTAGAACACTACTGCTACGATAGGTAGACATTTGCAGACGCTATTTCCTTGCAAGGAAGTGTCGCATTTACATTCATTTGAAGTGTAGACGAGGAATACATAACATTTCGCAAATCATATTATATCTTACTATGAAACATAGAAATGAGATGCGATATCGCGTTTTAAGAATCATAAGAACTCTATTGCTACGATACGTAGACATCTGCAAACGCTATTTCCTTGCAAGAAAGTGTCGCATTTACATTCATTTGAAGTGTAGACGAGGAATATATAACACTTCGCAAATAATATTATATCCTACCAGGAAACATAGAAATGGGATGCGATATCGCGTTTTAAGAAGCATTAGAACACTATTGCTACGATAGGTAGACATTTGCAAACGCTATTTTCTTGCAAGGAAGTGTCGCATTTACATTCATTTGAATTGTAGACGAGGAATGCATAACACTTCGCAAATCATATTATATCTTACCATGAAACATAGAAACGAGGTGCGATATCGCGTTGTAAGAAGCATTTGAACTCTATTGCTTCGATACGTAGACATCTGCAAACGCTATTTCCTTGCTAGGAAGTGTCGCATTTACACTCATTTGAATCGTAGGCGAGGAATGCATAACACTTCGCAATGAATATTATATATTATCATGAAACATAGATATGAGATGCAATATCTCGTTTTAAGAAGCATTTGAACTCTATTGCTTCGATACGTAGACATCTGCAAACGCTATTTCCTTGCAAGGAAGTGTCGCATTTACATTCATTTGAAGTGTAGACGAGGAATACATGACACTTCGCAAATCATATCATATCTTACCATGAAACATAGAAATGAGATGCGATAGCACGTTTTAAAAGCATTAGAAATCTATTGCTACGATACGTAGACATCTGCAAACGCTATTTCCTTGCAAGGAAGTGTCGCATTTACATTCATTTGAAGTGTAGACGAGGAATACATAACACTTCGCAATGAATATTATATCTCATCATGAAACATAGATATGAGATGCAATACCTCGTTTTAAGAAGCATTTGAACTCTATTGCTTCGATACGTAGACATCTGCAAACGCTATTTCCTTGCAAGGAAGTGTCGCATTTACATTCATTTGAAGTGTAGACGAGGAATACATAACACTTCGCAAATCATATCATATCTTACCATGAAACATAGAAATGAGATGCGATATCACGTTTTAAAAGCATTAGAAATCTATTGCTACGATACACAGACATCTGCAAACGCTATTTCCTAGCAAGGAAGTGTCGCATTTACATTCATTTGAAGTGTAGGCGAGGAATACATAACACTTCGCAAATCATATTATACCTTACCATGAAACATAGAAATGAGATGCGATATCGCGTTTTAAGTATCATAAGAACTCTATTGCTACGATACGTAGACATCTGCAAACGCTATTTCCTTGCTAGGAAGTGTCGCATTTACACTCATTTGAATCGGAGGCGTGGAATGCATAACACTTCGCAATGAATATTATATCTTATCATGAAACATAGATATGAGATGCAATACCTCGTTTTAAGAAGCATTTGAACTCTATTGCTTCGATACGTAGACATCTGCAAAAGCTATTTCCTTGCAAGGAAGTGTCGCATTTACATTCATTTGAAGTGCAGACGAGAAATACATAACACTTCGCAAATCATATTATATCTTACCATGAAACATAGAAATGAGATGCGATATCGCGTTCTAAGAAGCATTAGAACACTACTGCTACGATAGGTAGACATTTGCAGACGCTATTTCCTTGCAAGGAAGTGTCGCATTTACATTCATTTGAAGTGTAGACGAGGAATACATAACATTTCGCAAATCATATTATATCTTACTATGAAACATAGAAATGAGATGCGATATCGCGTTTTAAGAATCATAAGAACTCTATTGCTACGATACGTAGACATCTGCAAACGCTATTTCCTTGCAAGAAAGTGTCGCATTTACATTCATTTGAAGTGTAGACGAGGAATATATAACACTTCGCAAATAATATTATATCCTACCATGAAACATAGAAATGAGATGCGATATCGCGTTTTAAGAAGCATTAGAACACTATTGCTACGATAGGTAGACATTTGCAAACGCTATTTCCTTGCAAGGAAGTGTCGCATTTACATTCATTTGAATCGTAGACGAGGAATGCATAACACTTCGCAATGAATATTATATCTTATCATGAAACATAGATATGAGATGCAATACCTCGTTTTAAGAAGCATTTGAACTCTATTACTTCGATACGTAGACATCTGCAAACGCTATTTCCTTGCAAGGAAGTGTCGCATTTACATTCATTTGAAGTGTAGACGAGGAATACATAACACTTCGCAATGAATATTATATCTTATCATGAAACATAGATATGAGATGCAATACCTCGTTTTAAGAAGCATTTGAACTCTATTGCTTCGATACATAGACATCTGCAAACGCTATTTCCTTGCAAGGACGTGTCACATTTGCATTCATTTGAAGTGTAGACGAGGAATACCTAACACTTCGCAAATAATATTATATCCTACCATGAAACATAGAAATGAGATGCGATATCGCGTTTTAAGAAGCATTAGAACACTATTGCTACGACAGGTAGACATTTGCAAACGCTATTTCCTTGCAAGGAAGTGTCGCATTTACATTCATTTGAATCGTAGACGAGGAATGCATAACACTTCGCAAATCATATTATATCTTACCATGAAACATAGAAACGAGGTGCGATATCGCGTTGTAAGAAGCATTTGAACTATTGCTTCGATACGTAGACATCTGCAAACGCTATATCCTTGCAAGGAAGTGTCGCATTTACATTCATTTGAAGTGTAGACGAGGAATACATAACACATCGCAAATCATATTATATCTTACCATGAAACATAGAAATGAGATGCGATGTCGCGTTTTAAGAAGCATTAGAACACTATTGCTACGATAGGTAGACATTTGCAAACGCTACTTCCTTGCAAGGAAGTGTCGCAATTACATTCATTTGAATCGTAGACGAGGAATGCATAACACTTCGCAATGAATATTATATCTTATCATGAAACATAGATATGAGATGCGATGTCGCGTTTTAAGAAGCATTAGAACACTATTGCTACGATAGGTAGACATTTGCAAACGCTACTTCCTTGCAAGGAAGTGTCGCAATTACATTCATTTGAATCGTAGACGAGGAATGCATAACACTTCGCAATGAATATTATATCTTATCATGAAACATAGAAATGAGATGCGATATCGCGTTCTAAGAAGCATTAGAACACTACTGCTACTATAGGTAGACATTTGCAAACGCTATTTCCTTGCAAGGAAGTGTCGCATTTACATTCATTTGAAGTGTAGACGAGGAATACATAACATTTCGCAAATCATATTATATCTTACTATGAAACATAGAAATGAGATGCGATATCGCGTTTTAAGAATCATAAGAACTCTATTGCTACGATACGTAGACATCTGCAAACGCTATTTCCTTGCAAGGAAGTGTCGCATTTACATTCATTTGAAGTGTAGACGAGGAATATATAACACTTCGCAAATAATATTATATCCTACCATGAAACATAGAAATGAGATGCGATATCGCATTTTAAGAAGCATCAGAACACTATTGCTACGATACACAGACATCTGCAAACGCTATTTCCTAGCGAGGAAGTGTCGCATTCACATTCATTTGAAGTGTAGACGAGGAATACATGATACTTCGCAAATCATATTGTATCTTACCATGAAACATAGAAATGAGATGCGATATCGCGTTTTAGGAAACACTAGAACTCTATTGCTACGATAGGTAGACATCTGCAAATGCTATTTCCTTGCAAGGAAGTGTCGCATTTACATTCATTTGAAGTGTAGACGAGGAATACATGATACTCCGCAAATCATATTATATCTTACCATGAAATATAGAAATGAGATGCGATATCGCGTTTTAGGAAGCATTAGAACACTATTGCTACGATAGGTAGACATCTGCAAACGCTATTTGCTTGCAAGGAAGTGTCGCATTTACATTCATTTGAAGTGTAGACGAGGAATACATAAAACTTCGCAAATCATATTATATCTTACAATGAAACAAAGAAATGAGATGCGATATCGCGTTTTAAGAATCATAAGAACTCTATTGCTACGATACGTAGACATCTGCAAACGCTATTACCTTGCTAGGAAGTGTCGCATTTACACTCATTTGAATCGTAGGCGAGGAATGCATAACACTTCGCAATGAATATTATATATTATCATGAAACATAGATATGAGATGCAATATCTCGTTTTAAGAAGCATTTGAACTCTATTGCTTCGATACGTAGACATCTGCAAACGCTATTTCCTTGCAAGGAAGTGTCGCATTTACATTCATTTGAAGTGTAGACGAGGAATACATGATACTTCGCAAATCATATTATATCTTACTATGAAACATAGAAATGAGATGCGATGTCGCGTTTTAAGAAGCATTAGAACGCTATTGCTACGATAGGTAGACATTTGCAAACGCTACTTCCTTGCAAGGAAGTGTCGCAATTACATTCATTTGAATCGTAGACGAGGAATGCATAACACTTCGCAATGAATATTATATCTTATCATGAAACATAGATATGAGATGCAATACCTCGTTTTAAGAAGCATTTGTACTCTATTGCTTCGATACGTAGACATCTGCAATCGCTATTTCCTTGCAAGGAAGTGTCGCATTCACATTCATTTGAAGTGTAGACGAGGAATACATGATACTTCGCAAATCATATTATATCTTACCATGAGACATAGAAATGAGATGCGATATCGCGTTTTAAGAATCATAAGAACACTATTGCTACGATAGGTAGACATCTGCAAACGCTATTTCCTTGCAAGGAAGTGTCGCATTTACATTCATTTGAAATGTAGACGAGGAATACATATCACTTCGCAAATCATATTACACCTTACCATGAAATATAGAAATGAGATGCGATATCGCGCTTTAAGAATCATAAGAACTCTATTGCTACGATAGGTAGACATCTGCAAACGCTATTTCCTTGCAAGGAAGTGTCGCATTTACATTCATTTGAAATGTAGACGAGGAATACATATCACTTCGCAAATCATATTACACCTTACCATGAAATATAGAAATGAGATGCGAAATCGCGTTTTAAGAAGCATTAGAACTCTATTGCTACGATACGTAGACATCTGCAAACGCTATTTCCTTGCAAGGGAGTGTCGCATTTACATTCATTTGAAGTGTAGACGAGGAATACATAACACTTCTCAAATCATATTATATCTTACCATGAAACATAGAAACGAGATGCGATGTCGCGTTTTAAGAAGCATTAGAACACTATTGCTACGATAGGTAGACATTTGCAAACGCTACTTCCTTGCAAGGAAGTGTCGCATTTACATTCATTTGAAGTGTAGACGAGGAATACATAACATTTCGCAAATCATATTATATCTTACTATGAAACATAGAAATGAGATGCGATATCGCGTTTTAAGAATCATAAGAACTCTATTGCTACGATATGTAGACATCTGCAAACGCTATTTCCATGCAAGGAAGTGTCGCATTTACATTCATTTGAAGTGTAGACGAGGAATATATAACACTTCGCAAATAATATTATATCCTACCATGAAACATAGAAATGAGATGCGATATCGCGTTTTAAGAAGCATTAGAACACTATTGCTACGATAGGTAGACATTTGCAAACGCTACTTCCTTGCAAGGAAGTGTCGCATTTACATTCATTTGAATCGCAGACGAGGAATGCATAACACTTCGCAATGTATATTATATCTTATCATGAAACATAGATATGAGATGCAATACCTCGTTTTAAGAAGCATTTGAACTCTATTGCTTCGATACGTAGACATCTGCAAACGCTATTTCCTTGCAAGGAAGTGTCGCATTTACATTCATTTGAAGTGTAGACGAGGAATACATGATACTCCGCAAATCATACTATATATCTTACCATGAAGTATAGAAATGAGATGCGATATCGCGTTTTAGGAAGCATTAGAACTCTATTGCTACGATAGGTAGACATCTGCAAACGGTATTTCCTTGCAAGGAAGTGTCGCATTTACATTCATTTGAAGTGTAGACGAGGAATACATAAAACTTCGCAAATCATATTATATCTTACAATGAAACATAGAAATGAGATGCGATATCGCGTTTTAAGAAGCATCAGAAATCTATTGCTACGATACGTAGACATCTGCAAACGCTATTTCCTAGCGAGGAAGTGTCGCATTCACATTCATTTGAAGTGTAGGCGAGGAATACATAACACTTCGCAAATCATATTATACCTTACCATGAAACATAGAAATGAGATGCGATATCGCGTTTTAAGAATCATAAGAACTCTATTGCTACGATACGTAGACATCTGCAAACGCTATTTCCTTGCTAGGAAGTGTCGCAATTACATTCATTTGAATCGTAGACGAGGAATGCATAACACTTCGCAATGAATATTATATCTTATCATGAAACATTGATATGAGATGCAATACCTCGTTTTAAGAAGCATTTGAACTCTATTGCTTCGACACGTAGACATCTGCAAAAGCTATTTCCTTGCAAGGAAGTGTCGCATTTACATTCATTTGAAGTGTAGACGAGGAATACATAACACTTCGCAAATCATATCATATCTTACCATGAAACATAGAAATGAGATGCGATATCACGTTTTAAGAAGCATTAGAACACTATTGCTACGATAGGTAGACATTTGCAAACGCTATTTCCTTGCAAGGAAGTGTCGCATTTACATTCATTTGAAGTGTAGACGAGGAATACATGACACTTCGCAAATCATATTATATCTTACCATGAAACATATAAATGAGATGCGAAATCGCGTTTTAAGAAGCATTAGAACTCTATTGCTACGATACGTAGACATCTGCAAACGCTATTTCCTTGCAAGGAAGTGTCGCATTTACATTCATTTGAAGTGTAGACGAGGAATACATAGCACTTCGCAAATCATATCATATCTTACCATGAAACATAGAAATGAGATGCGATATCACGTTTTAAAAGCATTAGAAATCTATTGCTACGATACACAGACATCTGCAAACGCTATTTCCTAGCAAGGAAGTGTCGCAATTACATTCATTTGAAGTGTAGGCGAGGAATACATAACACTTCGCAAATCATATTATACCTTACCATGAAACATAGAAATGAGATGCGATATCGCGTTCTAAGAATCATAAGAACTCTATTGCTACGATACGTAGACATCTGCAAACGCTATTTCCTTGCTAGGAAGTGTCGCATTTACACTCATTTGAATCGGAGGCGTGGAATGCATAGCACATCTGCAAAAGCTATTTCCTTGCAAGGAAGTGTCGCATTTACATTCATTTGAAGTGCAGACGAGAAATACATAACACTTCGCAAATCATATTATATCTTACCATGAAACATAGAAATGAGATGCGATATCGCGTTCTAAGAAGCATTAGAACACTACTGCTACGATAGGTAGACATTTGCAGACGCTATTTCCTTGCAAGGAAGTGTCGCATTTACATTCATTTGAAGTGTAGACGAGGAATACATAACATTTCGCAAATCATATTATATCTTACTATGAAACATAGAAATGAGATGCGATATCGCGTTTTAAGAATCATAAGAACTCTATTGCTACGATACGTAGACATCTGCAAACGCTATTTCCTTGCAAGAAAGTGTCGCATTTACATTCATTTGAAGTGTAGACGAGGAATATATAACACTTCGCAAATAATATTATATCCTACCAGGAAACATAGAAATGGGATGCGATATCGCGTTTTAAGAAGCATTAGAACACTATTGCTACGATAGGTAGACATTTGCAAACGCTATTTTCTTGCAAGGAAGTGTCGCATTTACATTCATTTGAATTGTAGACGAGGAATGCATAACACTTCGCAAATCATATTATATCTTACCATGAAACATAGAAACGAGGTGCGATATCGCGTTGTAAGAAGCATTTGAACTCTATTGCTTCGATACGTAGACATCTGCAAACGCTATTTCCTTGCTAGGAAGTGTCGCATTTACACTCATTTGAATCGTAGGCGAGGAATGCATAACACTTCGCAATGAATATTATATATTATCATGAAACATAGATATGAGATGCAATATCTCGTTTTAAGAAGCATTTGAACTCTATTGCTTCGATACGTAGACATCTGCAAACGCTATTTCCTTGCAAGGAAGTGTCGCATTTACATTCATTTGAAGTGTAGACGAGGAATACATGACACTTCGCAAATCATATCATATCTTACCATGAAACATAGAAATGAGATGCGATAGCACGTTTTAAAAGCATTAGAAATCTATTGCTACGATACGTAGACATCTGCAAACGCTATTTCCTTGCAAGGAAGTGTCGCATTTACATTCATTTGAAGTGTAGACGAGGAATACATAACACTTCGCAATGAATATTATATCTCATCATGAAACATAGATATGAGATGCAATACCTCGTTTTAAGAAGCATTTGAACTCTATTGCTTCGATACGTAGACATCTGCAAACGCTATTTCCTTGCAAGGAAGTGTCGCATTTACATTCATTTGAAGTGTAGACGAGGAATACATAACACTTCGCAAATCATATCATATCTTACCATGAAACATAGAAATGAGATGCGATATCACGTTTTAAAAGCATTAGAAATCTATTGCTACGATACACAGACATCTGCAAACGCTATTTCCTAGCAAGGAAGTGTCGCATTTACATTCATTTGAAGTGTAGGCGAGGAATACATAACACTTCGCAAATCATATTATACCTTACCATGAAACATAGAAATGAGATGCGATATCGCGTTTTAAGTATCATAAGAACTCTATTGCTACGATACGTAGACATCTGCAAACGCTATTTCCTTGCTAGGAAGTGTCGCATTTACACTCATTTGAATCGGAGGCGTGGAATGCATAACACTTCGCAATGAATATTATATCTTATCATGAAACATAGATATGAGATGCAATACCTCGTTTTAAGAAGCATTTGAACTCTATTGCTTCGATACGTAGACATCTGCAAAAGCTATTTCCTTGCAAGGAAGTGTCGCATTTACATTCATTTGAAGTGCAGACGAGAAATACATAACACTTCGCAAATCATATTATATCTTACCATGAAACATAGAAATGAGATGCGATATCGCGTTCTAAGAAGCATTAGAACACTACTGCTACGATAGGTAGACATTTGCAGACGCTATTTCCTTGCAAGGAAGTGTCGCATTTACATTCATTTGAAGTGTAGACGAGGAATACATAACATTTCGCAAATCATATTATATCTTACTATGAAACATAGAAATGAGATGCGATATCGCGTTTTAAGAAACATAAGAACTCTATTGCTACGATACGTAGACATCTGCAAACGCTATTTCCTTGCAAGAAAGTGTCGCATTTACATTCATTTGAAGTGTAGACGAGGAATATATAACACTTCGCAAATAATATTATATCCTACCATGAAACATAGAAATGAGATGCGATATCGCGTTTTAAGAAGCATTAGAACACTATTGCTACGATAGGTAGACATTTGCAAACGCTATTTCCTTGCAAGGAAGTGTCGCATTTACATTCATTTGAATCGTAGACGAGGAATGCATAACACTTCGCAATGAATATTATATCTTATCATGAAACATAGATATGAGATGCAATACCTCGTTTTAAGAAGCATTTGAACTCTATTACTTCGATACGTAGACATCTGCAAACGCTATTTCCTTGCAAGGAAGTGTCGCATTTACATTCATTTGAAGTGTAGACGAGGAATACATAACACTTCGCAATGAATATTATATCTTATCATGAAACATAGATATGAGATGCAATACCTCGTTTTAAGAAGCATTTGAACTCTATTGCTTCGATACATAGACATCTGCAAACGCTATTTCCTTGCAAGGACGTGTCACATTTGCATTCATTTGAAGTGTAGACGAGGAATACCTAACACTTCGCAAATAATATTATATCCTACCATGAAACATAGAAATGAGATGCGATATCGCGTTTTAAGAAGCATTAGAACACTATTGCTACGACAGGTAGACATTTGCAAACGCTATTTCCTTGCAAGGAAGTGTCGCATTTACATTCATTTGAATCGTAGACGAGGAATGCATAACACTTCGCAAATCATATTATATCTTACCATGAAACATAGAAACGAGGTGCGATATCGCGTTGTAAGAAGCATTTGAACTATTGCTTCGATACGTAGACATCTGCAAACGCTATATCCTTGCAAGGAAGTGTCGCATTTACATTCATTTGAAGTGTAGACGAGGAATACATAACACATCGCAAATCATATTATATCTTACCATGAAACATAGAAATGAGATGCGATGTCGCGTTTTAAGAAGCATTAGAACACTATTGCTACGATAGGTAGACATTTGCAAACGCTACTTCCTTGCAAGGAAGTGTCGCAATTACATTCATTTGAATCGTAGACGAGGAATGCATAACACTTCGCAATGAATATTATATCTTATCATGAAACATAGATATGAGATGCGATGTCGCGTTTTAAGAAGCATTAGAACACTATTGCTACGATAGGTAGACATTTGCAAACGCTACTTCCTTGCAAGGAAGTGTCGCAATTACATTCATTTGAATCGTAGACGAGGAATGCATAACACTTCGCAATGAATATTATATCTTATCATGAAACATAGAAATGAGATGCGATATCGCGTTCTAAGAAGCATTAGAACACTACTGCTACTATAGGTAGACATTTGCAAACGCTATTTCCTTGCAAGGAAGTGTCGCATTTACATTCATTTGAAGTGTAGACGAGGAATACATAACATTTCGCAAATCATATTATATCTTACTATGAAACATAGAAATGAGATGCGATATCGCGTTTTAAGAATCATAAGAACTCTATTGCTACGATACGTAGACATCTGCAAACGCTATTTCCTTGCAAGGAAGTGTCGCATTTACATTCATTTGAAGTGTAGACGAGGAATATATAACACTTCGCAAATAATATTATATCCTACCATGAAACATAGAAATGAGATGCGATATCGCATTTTAAGAAGCATCAGAACACTATTGCTACGATACACAGACATCTGCAAACGCTATTTCCTAGCGAGGAAGTGTCGCATTCACATTCATTTGAAGTGTAGACGAGGAATACATGATACTTCGCAAATCATATTGTATCTTACCATGAAACATAGAAATGAGATGCGATATCGCGTTTTAGGAAACACTAGAACTCTATTGCTACGATAGGTAGACATCTGCAAATGCTATTTCCTTGCAAGGAAGTGTCGCATTTACATTCATTTGAAGTGTAGACGAGGAATACATGATACTCCGCAAATCATATTATATCTTACCATGAAATATAGAAATGAGATGCGATATCGCGTTTTAGGAAGCATTAGAACACTATTGCTACGATAGGTAGACATCTGCAAACGCTATTTGCTTGCAAGGAAGTGTCGCATTTACATTCATTTGAAGTGTAGACGAGGAATACATAAAACTTCGCAAATCATATTATATCTTACAATGAAACAAAGAAATGAGATGCGATATCGCGTTTTAAGAATCATAAGAACTCTATTGCTACGATACGTAGACATCTGCAAACGCTATTACCTTGCTAGGAAGTGTCGCATTTACACTCATTTGAATCGTAGGCGAGGAATGCATAACACTTCGCAATGAATATTATATATTATCATGAAACATAGATATGAGATGCAATATCTCGTTTTAAGAAGCATTTGAACTCTATTGCTTCGATACGTAGACATCTGCAAACGCTATTTCCTTGCAAGGAAGTGTCGCATTTACATTCATTTGAAGTGTAGACGAGGAATACATGATACTTCGCAAATCATATTATATCTTACTATGAAACATAGAAATGAGATGCGATGTCGCGTTCTAAGAAGCATTAGAACTCTATTGCTACGATACGTAGACATCTGCAAACGCTATTTCCTTGCAAGGGAGTGTCGCATTTACTTTCATTTGAATCGTAGACGAGGAATGCATAACACTTCGCAATGAATATTATATCTTATCATGAAACATAGATAAGAGATGCAATATCTCGTTTTAAGAAGCATTAGAACTCTATTGCTACGATACCTAGACATCTGCAGACGCTATTTCCTAGCGAGGAAGTGTCGCATTCTCATTCATTTGAAGTGTAGACGAGGAATACATGATACTTCGCAAATCATATTATATCTTACCATGAGACATAGAAATGAGATGCGATATCGCGTTTTAAGAATCATAAGAACACTATTGCTACGATAGGTAGACATCTGCAAACGCTATTTCCTTGCAAGGAAGTGTCGCATTTACATTCATTTGAAATGTAGACGAGGAATACATATCACTTCGCAAATCATATTACACCTTACCATGAAATATAGAAATGAGATGCGACATCGCGTTTTAAGAATCATAAGAACTCTATTGCTACGATACGCAGACATCCGCAAACGCTATTTCCTTGCAAGGAAGTGTCGCATTCACATTCATTTGAAGTGTAGACGAGGAATACATAACACTTCGCAAATCATATTATACCTTACCATGAAACATAGAAATGAGATGCTATATCGCGTTTTAAGAATCATAAGAACTCTATTGCTACGATACGTAGACATCTGCAAACGCTATTTCCTTGCAAGGAAGTGTCGCATTCACATTCATTTGAAGTGTAGACGAGGAATACATGATACTTCGCAAATCATGTTATATCTTACCATGAGACATAGAAATGAGATG
The DNA here is from genome assembly GCF_050948175.1 of Xylocopa sonorina. Lineage (NCBI taxonomy): Eukaryota > Metazoa > Arthropoda > Insecta > Hymenoptera > Apidae > Xylocopa > Xylocopa sonorina. The sequence continues at coordinate 510,333 of NW_027490173.1, forward strand.
CGATATCGCGTTTTAAGAATCATAAGAACACTATTGCTACGATAGGTAGACATCTGCAAACGCTATTTCCTTGCAAGGAAGTGTCGCATTTACATTCATTTGAAATGTAGACGAGGAATACATATCACTTCGCAAATCATATTACACCTTACCATGAAATATAGAAATGAGATGCGATATCGCGTTTTAAGAATCATAAGAACTCTATTGCTACGATACGTAGACATCTGCAAACGCTATTTCCTTGCAAGGAAGTGTTGCATTTACTTTCATTTGAATCGTAGACGAGGAATGCATAACACTTCGCAATGAATATTATATCTTATCATGAAACATAGATAAGAGATGCAATATCTCGTTTTAAGAAGCATTAGAACTCTATTGCTACGATACCTAGACATCTGCAGACGCTATTTCCTAGCGAGGAAGTGTCGCATTCACATTCATTTGAAGTGTAGACGAGGAATACATAACACTTCGCAAATCATATTATATCTTACCATGAAACATAGAAATGAGATGCGATATCGCGTTTTTAGAAGCATTAGAACACTATTGCTACGATAGGTAGACATTTGCAAACGCTATTTCCTTGCAAGGAAGGGTCGCATTTACATTCATTTGAAGTGTAGAAGAGGAATATATAACACTTCGCAAATCATATTATATCTTACCATGAAACATAGAAATGAGATCCGATATCGCGTTTTAAGAATTATAAGAACTCTATTGCTACGATACGTAGACATCTGCAAACGCTATTTCCTTGCAAGGAAGTGTCGCATTCACATTCATTTGAAGTGTAGACGAGGAACACATGATACTTCGCAAATCATATTATATCTTGCCATGAAACATAGAAATGAGATGCGATATCGCGTTTTAGGAAGCATTAGAACTCCATTCCTACGATAGGTAGACATCTGCAAACGCTATTTCCTTGCAAGGAAGTGTCGCATTTACATTCATTTGAAGTGTAGACGAGGAATACATAGCACTTCGCAAATCGTATTACATCTTACCATGAAACATAGAAATGAGATGCGATATCGCGTTTTAAGAAGCATTAGAACTCTATTGGTACGATACCTAGACATCTGCAGACGCTATTTCCTAGCAAGGAAGTGTCGCATTTACATTCATTTGAAGTGTAGACGAGGAATACATAACACTTCGCAAATCATATTATATCTTACCATGAAACATAGAAGTGAGATTCGATATCGCGTTCTAAGAAGCCTTAGAACACTCCTGCTACGATAGGTAGACATTTGCAAACGCTATTTCCTTGCAAGGAAGTGTCTCATTTACATTCATTTGAAGTGTAGACGAGGAATGCATAACACTTCGCAAATCATATTATATCTTACTATGAAACATAGTAATGAAATGCGATATCGCGTTTTAAGAATCATAAGAACTCTATTGCTACGATACGCAGACATCCGCAAACGCTATTTCCTTGCAAGGAAGTGTCGCATTCACATTCATTTGAAGTGTAGACGAGGAATACATAACACTTCGCAAATCATATTATATCTTACCATGAAACTTAGAAATGAGATGCTATATCGCGTTTTAAGAATCATAAGAAATCTATTGCTACGATACCTAGACATCTGCAGACGCTATTTCCTAGCAAGGATGTGTCGCATTTACATTCATTTGAAGTGTAGACGAGGAATACATAACACTTCGCAAATCATATTATATCTTACCATGAAACATAGAAGTGAGATTCGATATCGCGTTCTAAGAAGCCTTAGAACACTCCTGCTACGATAGGTAGACATTTGCAAACGCTATTTCCTTGCAAGGAAGTGTCGCATTTACATTCATTTGAAGTGTAGACGAGGAATGCATAACACTTCGCAAATCATATTATATCTTACGATGAAACATAGAAATGAGATGCGATCTCGCGTTTTAAGAATCATAAGAACTCTATTGCTACGATACGCAGACATCCGCAAACGCTATTTCCTTGCAAGGAAGTGTCGCATTCACATTCATTTGAAGTGTAGACGAGGAATACATGATACTTCGCAAATCATATTATATCTTACCATGAGACATAGAAATGAGATGCGATATCGCGTTTTAAGAATCATAAGAACTCTATTGCTACGATAGGTAGACATCTGCAAACGCTATTTCCTTGCAAGGAAGGGTCGCATTTACATTCATTTGAAGTGTAGACGAGGAATATATAACACTTCGCAAATCATATTATATCTTACCATGAAACATAGAAATGAGATCCGATATCGCGTTTTAAGAATTATAAGAACTCTATTGCTACGATACGTAGACATCTGCAAACGCTATTTCCTTGCAAGGAAGTGTCGCATTTACATTCATTTGAAGTGTAGACGAGGAATACATGACACTTCGCAAATCATATTATATCTTACTATGAAACATAGAAATGAGATGCGATATCGCGTTTTAACAAGCATTAGAACACTATTGCTGCGATAGGTAGACATTTGCAAACGCTATTTCGTTGCAAGGAAGTGTCGCATTTACATTCATTTGAATCGTAGACGAGGAATGCATAACACTTCGCAATGAATATTATATCTTATCATGAAACACAGATATGAGATGCAATATCTCGTTTTAAGAAGCATTTGAACTCTATTGCTTCGATACGTAGACATCTGCAGACGCTATTTCCTAGCGAGGAAGTGTGGCATTCACATTCATTTGAAGTGTAGACGAGGAATACATAACACTTCGCAAATCATATTATATCTTACCATGAAACATAGAAATGAGATACGATATCGCGTTTTAAGAAGCATTAGAACACTATTGCTACGATAGGTAGACATTTGCAAACGCTATTTCCTTGCAAGGAAGTGTCGCATTTACATTCATTTGAATCGTAGACAAGGAATGCATAACACTTCGCAATGTATATCATATCTTATCATGAAACATAGATATGAGATGCGATATCGCGTTTTAAGAAGCATTAGAACCATATTGCTACGATAGGCAGACATTTGCAAACGCTATTTCCTTGCAAGGAAGTGTCGCATTTACATTCATTTGAATCGTAGACGAGGAATGCATAACACTTCGCAATGAATATTATATCTGATCATGAAACATAGATATGAGATGCAATATCTCGTTTTAAGAAGCATTTGAACTCTATTGCTTCGATACGTAGACATCTGCAAACGCTATTTCCTTGCAAGGAAGTGTCACATTTACATTTATTTGAATCGTAGACGAGGAATGCATAACACTTCGCACATCATATTATATCTGATCATGAAACATAGATATGAGATGCAATATTTCGTTTTAAGAAGCATTTGAACTCTATTGCTTCGATACGTAGACATCTGCAAACGCTATTTCCTTGCAAGGAAGTGTCGCATTTACATTCATTTGATGTGTAGACGAGGAATACATAACACTTCGCAAATCATATTATATCTTACTATGAAACATAGAAGTGAGATTCGATATCGCGTTCTAAGAAGCCTTAGAACACTCCTGCTACGATAGGTAGACATTTGCAAACGCTATTTCCTTGCAAGGAAGTGTCGCATTTACATTCATTTGAAGTGTAGACGAGGAATACATAACACTTCGCAAATCATATTATATCTTACTATGAAACATAGAAATGAGATGCGATATCGCGTTTAAAGAATCATATGAACTCTATTCCTACGATACGCAGACATCCGCAAACGCTATTTCCTTGCAAGGAAGTGTCGCATTCACATTCATTTGAAGTGTAGACGAGGAATACATAACACTTCGCAAATCATATTATATCTTACCATGAAACATAGAAATGAGATGCTACATCGCGTTTTAAGAATCATAAGAACTCCATTTCTACGATACGTAGACATCTGCAAACGCTATTTCCTTGCAAGGAAGTGTCGCATTCACATTCATTTGAAGTGTAGACGAGGAATACATGATACTTCGCAAATCATATTATATCTTACCATGAAACATAGAAATGAGATGCGATATCGCGTATTAAGAAGCATTAGAACTCTATTGCTACGATAGGTAGACATCTGCAAACGCTATTTCCTTGCAAGGAAGTGTCGCATTTACATTCATTTGAAGTGTAAACGAGGAATACATAACACTTCGCAAATCGTATTATATCTTACCATGAAACATAGAAATGAGATGCTATATAGCGTTTTAAGAATCATAAGAACCCTATTGCTACGATACGTAGACATCTGCAAACGCTATTTCCTAGCGAGAAAGTATCGCATTCACATTCATTTGAAGTGTAGACGAGGAATATCTAACACTTCGCAAATCATGTTATATCTTACCATGAAACATAGAAATGAGATGCGATTTCGCGTTTTAACAAGCATTAGAACTCTACTCCTACGATACGTAGACATCTGCAAACGCTATTTCCTAGCGAGGAAGTGTCGCATTCACATTCATTTGAAGTGTAGACGAGGAATACATAACACTTCGCAAATCATATTATATCTTACCATGAAACATAGAAATGAGATGCTATATCGCGTTTTAAGAATCATAAGAACTCTATTGCTACGATACGTAGACATCTGCAAACGCTATTTCCTTGCAAGGAAGTGTCGCATTTACATTCATTTGAAGTGTAGACGAGGAATACATAACACTTCGCAAATCATATTATATCTTACCATGAAACATAGAAATGAGATGCGATATCGCGTTTTAAGAAGCATTAGAACACTATTGCTACGATAGGTAGACATTTGCAAACGCTATTTCCTTGCAAGGAAGTGTCGCATTTACATTCGTTTGAATCGTAGACGAGGAATGCATAACACTTCGCAATGAATATTATATCTTATCATGAAACATAGATATGAGATGCGATATCGCGTTTTAAGAAGCATTAGAACACTATTGATGCGATAGGTAGACATTTGCAAACGCTATTTCCTTGCAAGGAAGTGTCGCATTTACATTCATTTGAAGTGTAGACGAGGAATACATGACACTTCCCAAATCATATTATATCTTAACAAGAAACATAGAAATGAGATGCGATATCGCGTTCTAAGAAGTTTCAAAAATCCATTGCTACGATACGTTGAAATCTGCAAACGCTATTTCCTTGCAAGGAAGTGCCGCATTTACATTCATTTGAAGTGTAGACGAGGAATACATAACACTTCGCAAATCATATTATATCTTACCATGAAACATAGAAATGAGATGCGATTTCGCGTTTTAAGAAGCATTAGAACTCTACTCCTACGATACGTAGACATCTGCAAACGCTATTTCCTAGCGAGGAAGTGTCGCATTCACATCCATTTGAAGTGTAGACGAGGAATACATAACACTTCGCAAATCATATTATATCTTACCATGAAACATAGAAATGAGATGCTATATCTCGTTTTAAGAATCATAAGAACTCTATTGCTACGATACGTAGACATCTGCAAACGCTATTTCCTTGCAAGGAAGTGTCGCATTTACATTCATTTGAAGTGTAGACGAGGAATACATAACACTTCGCAAATCATACTATATCTTACCATGAAATATAGAAATGAGATGCGATATCGCGTTTTAAGAATCATAAGAACTCTATTGCTACGATAGGTAGACATCTGCAAACGCTATTTCCTTGCAAGGAAGTGTCGCATTTACATTCATTTGAAGTGTAGACGAGGAATACATGACACTTCCCAAATCATATTATATCTTAACAAGAAACATAGAAATGAGATGCGATATCGCGTTCTAAGAAGTTTCAGAAATTCATTGCTACGATACGTAGAAATCTGCAAACGCTATTTCCTTATAAGGAAGTGTCGCATTTACATTCATTTGAAATGTAGACAAGGAATACATATCACTTCGCAAATCATATTATACCTTACCATGAAACATAGAAATGAGATGCGATATCGCGTTTTAAGAATCATAAGAACTCTATTGCTATGATACGTAGACATCTGCAAACGCTATTTCCTTGCAAGGAAGTGTTGCATTTACTTTCATTTGAATCGTAGACGAGGAATGCATATCACTTCGCAGTGAATATTATATCTTATCATGAAACAGAGATAAGAGATGCAATATCTCGTTTTAAGAAGCATTAGAACTCTATTGCTACGATACCTAGACATCTGCAGACGCTATTTCCTAGCGAGGAAGTGTCGCATTTACATTCATTTGAAGTGTAGACGGGGAATACATAACACTTCGCAAATCATATTATATCTTACCATGAAACATAGAAATGAGATCCGATATCGCGTTTTAAGAATTATAAGAACTCTATTGCTACGATAGGTAGACATTTGCAAACGCTATTTCCTTGCAAGGAAGTGTCGTATTTACATTCATTTGAATCGTAGACGAGGAATACATGATACTTCACAAATCATATTATATCTTACCATGAAACATAGAAATGAGTTGCGATATCGGGGTTTTAAGAAGCATTAGAAAGCTATTGCTACGATACGTAGACATCTGCAAACGCTATTTCCTAGCGGGGAAGTATCGCATTCACATTCATTTGAAGTGTAGACGAAGAATACACGACACTTCGCAAATCATGTTATATCTTACCATGAGACATAGAAAAAAGATGCGATATCACGTTTCAAGAATCATATGAACTCTATTGCTTCGATACGTAGACATCTGCGAACGCTATTTCCTTGCAAGGAAGTGTCGCATTTACATTCATTTGAAGTGTAGACGAGGAATACATAACACTTCGCAAATCATATTATATCTTACTATGAAACATAGAAATGAGATGCGATATCGCGTTTTAAGAAGCATTAGAACACTATTGCTACGATAGGTAGACATTTGCAATCGCTATTTCCTTGCAAGGAAGTGTCGTATTTACATTCATTTGAATCGTAGACGAGGAATGCATAACACTTCGCAATGAACATTATATCTTATCATGAAACATAGATATGAGATGCGATATCGCGTTTTAACAAGCATTAGAACACTATTGCTGCGATAGGTAGACATATGCAAACGCTATTTCGTTGCAAGGAAGTGTCGCATTTACGTTCATTTGAATCGTAGACGAGGAATGCATAACACTTCGCAATGAATATTATATCTTATCATGAAACACAGATATGAGATGCAATATCTCGTTTTAAGAAGCATTTGAACTCTATTGCTTCGATACGTCGACATCTGCAAACGCTATTTCCTTGCAAGGAAGTGTCGCATTTACATTCATTTGAATCGTAGACGAGGAATGCATAACACTTCGCAATGAATATTATATCTAATCATGAAACATAGATATGAGATGCAATATCTCGTTTTATGAAGCATTTGAACTCTATTGCTTCGATACGTAGACATCTGCAAACTCTATTTCCTTGCAAGTTAGTGTCGCATTTACATTCATTTGAAGTGTAGACGAGGAATTCATAACACTTCGCAAATCATATTATATCTTAACATGAAACATAGAAATGAGATGCGATATCGCGTTTTAAGAAGCATTAGAACACTATTGCTACGATAGGTAGACATTTGCAAACGCTATTTCCTTGCAAGGAAGTGTCGCATTTACATTCGTTTGAATCGTAGACGAGGAATGCATAACACTTCGCAATGAATATTATATCTTATCATGAAACATAGATATGAGATGCGATATCGCGTTTTAAGAAGCATTAGAACACTATTGCTGCGATAGGTAGACATTTGCAAACGCTATTTCCTTGCAAGGAAGTGTCGCATTTACATTCATTTGAAGTGTAGACGAGGAATACATGACACTTCCCAAATCATATTATATCTTAACAAGAAACATAGAAATGAGATGCGATATCGCGTTCTAAGAAGTTTCAGAAATCCATTGCTACGATACGTTGAAATCTGCAAACGCTATTTCCTTGCAAGGAAGTGTCGCATTTACATTCATTTGAAATGGAGACGAGGAATGCATATCACTTCGCAGTGAATATTATATCTTATCATGAAACAGAGATAAGAGATGCAATATCTCGTTTTAAGAAGCATTAGAACTCTATTGCTACGATACCTAGACATCTGCAGACGCTATTTCCTAGCGAGGAAGTGTCGCATTTACATTCATTTGATGTGTAGACGAGGAATACATAACACTTCGCAAATCATATTATATCTTACCATGAAACATAGAAATGAGATGCGATTTCGCGTTTTAAGAAGCATTAGAACTCTACTCCTACGATACGTAGACATCTGCAAACGCTATTTCCTAGCGAGGAAGTGTCGCATTCACATTCATTTGAAGTGTAGACGAGGAATACATAACACTTCGCAAATCATATTATATCTTACCATGAAACATAGAAATGAGATGCTATATCTCGTTTTAAGAATCATAAGAACTCTATTGCTACGATACGTAGACATCTGCAAACGCTATTTCCTTGCAAGGAAGTGTCGCATTTACATTCATTTGAAGTGTAGACGAGGAATACATAACACTTCGCAAATTATACTATATCTTACCATGAAATATAGAAATGAGATGCGATATCGCGTTTTAAGAATCATAAGAACTCTATTGCTACGATAGGTAGACATCTGCAAACGCTATTTCCTTGCAAGGAAGTGTCGCATTTACATTCATTTGAAGTGTAGACGAGGAATACATGACACTTCCCAAATCATATTATATCTTAACAAGAAACATAGAAATGAGATGCGATATCGCGTTCTAAGAAGTTTCAGAAATTCATTGCTACGATACGTAGAAATCTGCAAACGCTATTTCCTTATAAGGAAGTGTCGCATTTACATTCATTTGAAATGTAGACAAGGAATACATATCACTTCGCAAATCATATTATACCTTACCATGAAACATAGAAATGAGATGCGATATCGCGTTTTAAGAATCATAAGAACTCTATTGCTATGATACGTAGACATCTGCAAACGCTATTTCCTTGCAAGGGAGTGTTGCATTTACTTTCATTTGAATCGTAGACGAGGAATGCATATCACTTCGCAGTGAATATTATATCTTATCATGAAACAGAGATAAGAGATGCAATATCTCGTTTTAAGAAGCATTAGAACTCTATTGCTACGATACCTAGACAGCTGCAGACGCTATTTCCTAGCGAGGAAGTGTCGCATTTACATTCATTTGAAGTGTAGACGGGGAATACATAACACTTCGCAAATCATATTATATCTTACCATGAAACATAGAAATGAGATCCGATATCGCGTTTTAAGAATTATAAGAACTCTATTGCTACGATAGGTAGACATTTGCAAACGCTATTTCCTTGCAAGGAAGTGTCGTATTTACATTCATTTGAATCGTAGACGAGGAATACATGATACTTCACAAATCATATTATATCTTACCATGAAACATAGAAATGAGTTGCGATATCGGGGTTTTAAGAAGCATTAGAAAGCTATTGCTACGATACGTAGACATCTGCAAACGCTATTTCCTAGCGGGGAAGTATCGCATTCACATTCATTTGAAGTGTAGACGAAGAATACACGACACTTCGCAAATCATGTTATATCTTACCATGAGACATAGAAAAAAGATGCGATATCACGTTTCAAGAATCATATGAACTCTATTGCTTCGATACGTAGACATCTGCAAACGCTATTTCCTTGCAAGGAAGTGTCGCATTTACATTCATTTGAAGTGTAGACGAGGAATACATAACACTTCGCAAATCATATTATATCTTACTATGAAACATAGAAATGAGATGCGATATCGCGTTTTAAGAAGCATTAGAACACTATTGCTACGATAGGTAGACATTTGCAATCGCTATTTCCTTGCAAGTTAGTGTCGCATTTACATTCATTTGAAGTGTAGACGAGGAATTCATAACACTTCGCAAATCATATTATATCTTAACATGAAACATAGAAATGAGATGCGATATCGCGTTTTAAGAATCATAAGAACTCTATTGCTTCGATACGTAGACATCTGCAAACGCTATTTCCTTGCAAGGAAGTGTCGCATTTACATTCATTTGAAATGTAGACGAGGAATACATATCACTTCGCAAATCATATTATACCATACCATGAAACATTGAAAAGAGATGCGATATCGCGTTTTAAGAATCGTAAGAAATCTATTGCTACGATACGTAGACATCTGCAAACGCAATTTCCTCGCGAGGAAGTATCGCATTCACATTCATTTGAAATGTAGACGAGAAATACATAACACTTCTAAATCATATTACATCTTACCATGAAACATAGAAATGAGATGCGATATCGCGTTTTAAGAATCATAAGAACTCTATTGCTTCGATACGTAGACATCTGCAAACGCTATTTCCTTGCAAGGAAGTGTCGCATTTACATTCATTTGTATCGTAGACGAGGAATGCATAACACTTCGCACATCATATTATATCTTACCATGAAACATAGAAATGAGATGCGATATCGCGTTTTAAGATGCATTAGAACTCTATTGCTACGATAGGTAGACATCTGCAAACGCTATTCCCTAGCGAGGAAGTATCGCATTCACGTTCACTTGAAGTGTAGACGAAGAATACACAACACTTCGCAAATCATGTTGTATCTTACCATGAATCATAGATATGAGATGCGATATCACGTTTTAAGAATCGCATGAACTCTATTGCTACGATACGTAGACATCTGCAAATGCTATTTCCTTGCAAGGAAGTGTCGCATATACATTCATTTGAATCGTAGCCGAGGAATACATAACACTTCGCAATGAATATTATATCTTATCATGAAACATAGATATGAGATGCAATATCTCGTCTTAAGAAGCATTTTAACTCTATTGCTTCGATACGTAGACGTCTGCAAACGCTATTTCCTTGCAAGGAAGTGTCGCATTTACATTCCATTGAAGTGTAGACGAGGAATACATGATACTTCGCAAATCATATTATATCTTACCATGAAACATAGAAATGAGATGCGATATCGCGTTTTAAGAATCATAAGAACTCTATTGCTTCGATACGTAGACATCTGCAAACGCTATTTCCTTGCAAGGAAGTGTCGCATTTACATTCATTTGTATCGTAGACGAGGAATGCATAACACTTCGCACATCATATTATATCTTACCATGAAACATAGAAATGAGATGCGATATCGCGTTTTAAGATGCATTAGAACTCTATTGCTACGATAGGTAGACATCTGCAAACGCTATTCCCTAGCGAGGAAGTATCGCATTCACGTTCACTTGAAGTGTAGACGAAGAATACACAACACTTCGCAAATCATGTTGTATCTTACCATGAATCATAGATATGAGATGCGATATCACGTTTTAAGAATCGTATGAACTCTATTGCTACGATACGTAGACATCTGCAAATGCTATTTCCTTGCAAGGAAGTGTCGCATATACATTCATTTGAATCGTAGCCGAGGAATACATAACACTTCGCAATGAATATTATATCTTATCATGAAACATAGATATGAGATGCAATATCTCGTCTTAAGAAGCATTTTAACTCTATTGCTTCGATACGTAGACGTCTGCAAACGCTATTTCCTTGCAAGGAAGTGTCGCATTTACATTCCATTGAAGTGTAGACGAGGAATACATGATACTTCGCAAATCATATTATATCTTACCATGAAACATAGAAATGATTTGCGATGTCGGAGTTTTAAGAAGCATTAGAAAGCTATTGCCTCGACACGTAACCATCTGCAAACGCTATTTCCTTGCAAGGAAGTGTCCCATTTACATTCATTTGAAGTGTAGACGAGGAATACATAACACTTCGCAAATCATGTTACATCTTACCATGAAACGTAGTAATGAAATGCGATATCGCGTTTTAAGAAGCATTAGAACTCTATTGCTACGATAGGTAGACATTTGCAAACGCTATTTCCTTGCAAGGAAGTGTCGCATTTACATTCGTTTGAATCGTAGACGAGGAATGCATAACACTTCGCAATGAATATTATATCTTATCATGAAACATAGATATGAGATGCGATATCGCGTTTTAAGAAGCATTAGAACACTATTGCTGCGATAGGTAGACATTTGCAAACGCTATTTCCTTGCAAGGAAGTGTCGCATTTACATTCATTTGAAGTGTAGACGAGGAATACATGACACTTCCCAAATCATATTATATCTTAACAAGAAACATAGAAATGAGATGCGATATCGCGTTCTAAGAAGTTTCAGAAATCCATTGCTACGATACGTTGAAATCTGCAAACGCTATTTCCTTGCAAGGAAGTGTCGCATTTACATTCATTTGAAATGGAGACGAGGAATACATATCACTTCGCAAATCATATTATACCTTACCATGAAACATAGAAATGAGATGCGATATCGCGTTTTAAGAATCATAAGAACTCTATTGCTATGATACGTGGACATCTGCAAACGCTATTTCCTTGCAAGGAAGTGTCGCATTTACTTTCATTTGAATCGTAGACGAGGAATGCATATCACTTCGCAGTGAATATTATATCTTATCATGAAACAGAGATAAGAGATGCAATATCTCGTTTTAAGAAGCATTAGAACTCTATTGCTACGATACCTAGACATCTGCAGACGCTATTTCCTAGCGAGGAAGTGTCGCATTTACATTCATTTGAAGTGTAGACGAGGAATACATAACACTTCGCAAATCATATTATATCTTACCATGAAACATAGAAATGAGATGCGATTTCGCGTTTTAAGAAGCATTAGAACTCTACTCCTACGATACGTAGACATCTGCAAACGCTATTTCCTAGCGAGGAAGTGTCGCATTCACATTCATTTGAAGTGTAGACGAGGAATACATAACACTTCGCAAATCATATTATATCTTACCATGAAACATAGAAATGAGATGCTATATCTCGTTTTAAGAATCATAAGAACTCTATTGCTACGATACGTAGACATCTGCAAACGCTATTTCCTTGCAAGGAAGTGTCGCATTTACATTCATTTGAAGTGTAGACGAGGAATACATAACACTTCGCAAATCATACTATATCTTACCATGAAATATAGAAATGAGATGCGATATCGCGTTTTAAGAATCATAAGAACTCTATTGCTACGATAGGTAGACATCTGCAAACGCTATTTCCTTGCAAGGAAGTGTCGCATTTACATTCATTTGAAGTGTAGACGAGGAATACATGACACTTCCCAAATCATATTATATCTTAACAAGAAACATAGAAATGAGATGCGATATCGCGTTCTAAGAAGTTTCAGAAATTCATTGCTACGATACGTAGAAATCTGCAAACGCTATTTCCTTATAAGGAAGTGTCGCATTTACATTCATTTGAAATGTAGACAAGGAATACATATCACTTCGCAAATCATATTATACCTTACCATGAAACATAGAAATGAGATGCGATATCGCGTTTTAAGAATCATAAGAACTCTATTGCTATGATACGTAGACATCTGCAAACGCTATTTCCTTGCAAGGAAGTGTTGCATTTACTTTCATTTGAATCGTAGACGAGGAATGCATATCACTTCGCAGTGAATATTATATCTTATCATGAAACAGAGATAAGAGATGCAATATCTCGTTTTAAGAAGCATTAGAACTCTATTGCTACGATACCTAGACAGCTGCAGACGCTATTTCCTAGCGAGGAAGTGTCGCATTTACATTCATTTGAAGTGTAGACGGGGAATACATAACACTTCGCAAATCATATTATATCTTACCATGAAACATAGAAATGAGATCCGATATCGCGTTTTAAGAATTATAAGAACTCTATTGCTACGATAGGTAGACATTTGCAAACGCTATTTCCTTGCAAGGAAGTGTCGTATTTACATTCATTTGAATCGTAGACGAGGAATACATGATACTTCACAAATCATATTATATCTTACCATGAAACATAGAAATGAGTTGCGATATCGGGGTTTTAAGAAGCATTAGAAAGCTATTGCTACGATACGTAGACATCTGCAAACGCTATTTCCTAGCGGGGAAGTATCGCATTCACATTCATTTGAAGTGTAGACGAAGAATACACGACACTTCGCAAATCATGTTATATCTTACCATGAGACATAGAAAAAAGATGCGATATCACGTTTCAAGAATCATATGAACTCTATTGCTTCGATACGTAGACATCTGCAAACGCTATTTCCTTGCAAGGAAGTGTCGCATTTACATTCATTTGAAGTGTAGACGAGGAATACATAACACTTCGCAAATCATATTATATCTTACTATGAAACATAGAAATGAGATGCGATATCGCGTTTTAAGAAGCATTAGAACACTATTGCTACGATAGGTAGACATTTGCAATCGCTATTTCCTTGCAAGTTAGTGTCGCATTTACATTCATTTGAAGTGTAGACGAGGAATTCATAACACTTCGCAAATCATATTATATCTTAACATGAAACATAGAAATGAGATGCGATATCGCGTTTTAAGAATCATAAGAACTCTATTGCTTCGATACGTAGACATCTGCAAACGCTATTTCCTTGCAAGGAAGTGTCGCATTTACATTCATTTGAAATGTAGACGAGAAATACATAACACTTCTAAATCATATTACATCTTACCATGAAACATAGAAATGAGATGCGATATCGCGTTTTAAGAATCATAAGAACTCTATTGCTTCGATACGTAGACATCTGCAAACGCTATTTCCTTGCAAGGAAGTGTCGCATTTACATTCATTTGTATCGTAGACGAGGAATGCATAACACTTCGCACATCATATTATATCTTACCATGAAACATAGAAATGAGATGCGATATCGCGTTTTAAGATGCATTAGAACTCTATTGCTACGATAGGTAGACATCTGCAAACGCTATTCCCTAGCGAGGAAGTATCGCATTCACGTTCGCTTGAAGTGTAGACGAAGAATACACAACACTTCGCAAATCATGTTGTATCTTACCATGAATCATAGATATGAGATGCGATATCACGTTTTAAGAATCGCATGAACTCTATTGCTACGATACGTAGACATCTGCAAATGCTATTTCCTTGCAAGGAAGTGTCGCATATACATTCATTTGAATCGTAGCCGAGGAATACATAACACTTCGCAATGAATATTATATCTTATCATGAAACATAGATATGAGATGCAATATCTCGTCTTAAGAAGCATTTTAACTCTATTGCTTCGATACGTAGACGTCTGCAAACGCCATTTCCTTGCAAGGAAGTGTCGCATTTACATTCCATTGAAGTGTAGACGAGGAATACATGATACTTCGCAAATCATATTATATCTTACCATGAAACATAGAAATGAGATGCGATATCGCGTTTTAAGAATCATAAGAACTCTATTGCTTCGATACGTAGACATCTGCAAACGCTATTTCCTTGCAAGGAAGTGTCGCATTTACATTCATTTGTATCGTAGACGAGGAATGCATAACACTTCGCACATCATATTATATCTTACCATGAAACATAGAAATGAGATGCGATATCGCGTTTTAAGATGCATTAGAACTCTATTGCTACGATAGGTAGACATCTGCAAACGCTATTCCCTAGCGAGGAAGTATCGCATTCACGTTCACTTGAAGTGTAGACGAAGAATACACAACACTTCGCAAATCATGTTGTATCTTACCATGAATCATAGATATGAGATGCGATATCACGTTTTAAGAATCGTATGAACTCTATTGCTACGATACGTAGACATCTGCAAATGCTATTTCCTTGCAAGGAAGTGTCGCATATACATTCATTTGAATCGTAGCCGAGGAATACATAACACTTCGCAATGAATATTATATCTTATCATGAAACATAGATATGAGATGCAATATCTCGTCTTAAGAAGCATTTTAACTCTATTGCTTCGATACGTAGACGTCTGCAAACGCTATTTCCTTGCAAGGAAGTGTCGCATTTACCTTCCATTGAAGTGTAGACGAGGAATACATGATACTTCGCAAATCATATTATATCTTACCATGAAACATAGAAAAGAGATGCGATATCGCGTTTTAAGAATCATAAGAACTCTATTGCTACGATACGTAGACATCTGCAAACGCAATTTCCTCGCGAGGAAGTATCGCATTCACATTCATTTGAAATGTAGACGAGGAATACATAACACTTCGAAATCATATTACATCTTACCATGAAACATAGAAATGAGATGCGATATCGCGTTTTAAGAATCATATGAACTCTATTGTTACGATACGTAGGCATCTGCAAACGCTATTTCCTTGCAAGGAAGTGTCGCATTTACTTTCATATGAATCGTAGACGAGGAATGCGTAACACTTCGCAATGAATATTATATCTTATCATGAAACATAGATATGAGATGCAATATCTCGTTTCAAGAAGCATTTGAAATCTATTGCTTCGATACGTAGACATCTGCAAACGCTATTTCCTTGCAAGGAAGTGTCGCATTTACATTCATTTGAAGTGTAGACGAGGAATACATGACACTTCGCAAATCATATTATATCTTACCATGAAACGTAGAAATGAGATGCGATGTCGCGTTTTAAGAAGCATTGGAACTCTATTGCTAAGATACCTAGACATCTGCAGACGCTATTACCTAACAAGGAAGTGTCGCATTTACATTCATTTGAAGTGTAGACGAGGAATACATGACACTTCGCAAATAATATTATATCTTACCATGAAACATAGAAAAGAGATGCGATATCGCGTCTTAAGAATCATAAGAACTCTATTGCTACGATACGTAGACATCTGCAAACGCTATTTCCTTGCAAGGAAGTATCGCATTCACATTCATTTGAAATGTAGACGAGAAATACATAACACTTCTAAATCATATTACATCTTACCATGAAACATAGAAATGAGATGCGATATCGCGTTTTAAGAATCATAAGAACTCTATTGCTTCGATACGTAGACATCTGCAAACGCTATTTCCTTGCAAGGAAGTGTCGCATTCACATTCACTTGAAGTGTAGACGAGGAATACATAACACTTCGCAAATAATGTTATATCTTACCATGAAACATAGAAATGAGATGCAATATCGCGTTTTAAGAATCATATGAACTCTATTGCTACGATACGTAGACATCTGCAAACGCTATATCCTTGCAAGGAAGTGTCGCATTTACATTCATTTGTATCGTAGACGAGGAATGCATAACACTTCGCACATCATATTATATCTTACCATGAAACATAGAAATGAGATGCGATATCGCGTTTTAAGATGCATTAGAACTCTATTGCTACGATAGGTAGACATCTGCAAACGCTATTCCCTAGCGAGGAAGTATCGCATTCACGTTCACTTGAAGTGTAGGCGAGGAATACATAACACTTCGCAAATCATGTTATATCTTACCATGAAACATAGAAATGAGATGCGATATCGCGTTTTAAGAATCATATGAACTCTATTGCTACGATACGTAGACATCTGCAAACGCTATTTCCTTGCAAGGAAGTGTCGCGTTTACATTCCTTTGAAGTGTAGACGAGTAATACATGATACTTCGCAAATCATATTATATCTTACCATGAAACATAGAAATGATTTGCGATATCGGAGTTTTAAGAAGCATTAGAAAGCTGTTGCTTCGATACGTACACATCTGCAAACGCTATTTCCTTGCAAGGAAGTGTCCCATTTACATTCATTTGAAGTGTAGACGAGGAATACATAACACTTCGCAAATCATGATACATCTTACCATGAAACGTAGAAATGAGATGCGATATCGCGTTTTAAGAAGCATTAGAACTCTATTGCAACGATACGTAGACATCTGCAAACGCTATTTCCTTGCAAGGAAGTGTCGCATTTACATTCATTTGAAGTGTAGACGAGGAATACATGACACTTCGCAAATCATATTATATCTTACCATGAAACGTAGAAATGAGATGCGATGTCGCGTTTTAAGAAGCATTGGAACTCTATTGCTAAGATACCTAGACATCTGCAGACGCTATTACCTAACAAGGAAGTGTCGCATTTACATTCATTTGAAGTGTAGACGAGGAATACATGACACTTCGCAAATCATATTATATCTTACCATGAAACATAGAAAAGAGATGCGATATCGCGTCTTAAGAATCATAAGAACTCTATTGCTACGATCCGTAGACATCTGCAAACGCTATTTCCTTGCAAGGAAGTGTCGCATTTACATTCATTTGAATCGTAGACGGGGAATACATAACACTTCGCAATGAATATTATATCCTATCATGAAACATAGATATGAGATGCAATATCTCGTCTTAAGAAGCATTTTAACTGTATTGTTTCGATACGTAGACGTCTGCAAACGCTATTTCCTTGCAAAGAAGTGTCGCATTTACATTCCATTGAAGTGTAGACGAGGAATACATGATACTTCGCAAATCATATTATATCTTACCATGAAACATAGAAATTATTTGCGATATCGGAGTTTTAAGAAGCATTAGAAAGCTATTGCTACGATACGTAGACATCTGCAAACGCTATTTCCTAGCGGGGAAGTATCGCATTCACATTCATTTGAAGTGTAGACGAAAAAGACGCAACACTTCGCAAATCATATTATACCTTACCATGAAATATAGAAATGAGATGCGATATCGCGTCTTAAGAATCATCAGAGCTCTATTGCTACGATACGTAGACATCTGCAAACGCTATTTCCTTGCAGGGAAGTGTCGCATTTACATTCATTTGAATCGTAGACGAGGAATACATAACACTTCGCAATGAATATTATATCTTATCATGAAACATAGATACGAGATGCAATATCTCGTCTTAAGAAGCATTTTAGCTCTATTGCTTCGATACGTAGACGTCTGCAAACGCTATTTCCTTGCAAGGAAGTGTCGCATTTACATTCCATTGAAGTGTAGACGAGGAATACATGATACTTCGCAAATCATATTATATCTTACCATGAAACATAGAAAAGAGATGCGATATCGCGTTTTAAGAATCATATGAACTCTATTGCTACGATACGTAGGCATCTGCAAACGCTATTTCCTTGCAAGGAAGTGTCGCATTTACTTTCATATGAATCGTAGACGAGGAATGCGTAACACTTCGCAATGAATATTATATCTTATCATGAAACATAGATATGAGATGCAATATCTCGTTTCAAGAAGCATTTGAACTCCATTGCTTCGATACGTAGACATCTGCAAACGCTATTTCCTTGCAAGGAAGTGTCGCATTTACATTCATTTGAAGTGTAGACGAGGAATACATGACACTTCGCAAATCATATTATATCTTACCATGAAACGTAGAAATGAGATGCGATGTCGCGTTTTAAGAAGCATTGGAACTCTATTGCTAAGATACCTAGACATCTGCAGACGCTATTACCTAACAAGGAAGTGTCGCATTTACATTCATTTGAAGTGTAGACGAGGAATACATGACACTTCGCAAATCATATTATATCTTACCATGAAACATAGAAAAGAGATGCGATATCGCGTCTTAAGAATCATAAGAACTCTATTGCTACGATCCGTAGACATCTGCAAACGCTATTTCCTTGCAAGGAAGTGTCGCATTTACATTCATTTGAATCGTAGACGAGGAATACATAACACTTCGCAATGAATATTATATCCTATCATGAAACATAGATATGAGATGCAATATCTCGTCTTAAGAAGCATTTTAACTGTATTGTTTCGATACGTAGACGTCTGCAAACGCTATTTCCTTGCAAAGAAGTGTCGCATTTACATTCCATTGAAGTGTAGACGAGGAATACATGATACTTCGCAAATCATATTATATCTTACCATGAAACATAGAAATGATATGCCATATCGCGTTTTAAGAAGCATTGGAACACTATTGCTACGATAGGTAGTCATTTGCAAAAGCTACTTCCTTGCAAGGAAGTGTCGCATTTACATTCATTTGAATCGTAGACGAGGAATACATAACACTTCGCAATGAATATTATATCTTATCATGAAACATAGATATGAGATGCAATATCTCGTCTTAAGAAGCACTTTAACTCTATTGCTTCGATACGTAGACGTCTGCAAACGCCATTTCCTTGCAAGGAAGTGCCGCATTTACATTCCATTGAAGTGTAGACGAGGAATACATGATACTTCGCAAATCATATTATATCTTACCATGAAACATAGAAAAGAGATGCGATATCGCGTTTTAAGAATCATAACTACTCTATTGCTACGATACGTAGACATCTGCAAACGCAATTTCCTCGCGAGGAAGTATCGCATTCACATTCATTTGAAATGTAGACGAGGAATACATAACACTTCCAAATCATATTACATCTTACGAGCAATATTATATCTTATCAATATTATATCTTATCATGAAACATAGATATGAGATACAATATCTCGTCTTAAGAAGCATTTTAACTCTATTGCTTCGATACGTAGACGTCTGCAAACGCTATTTCCTTGCAAGGAAGTGTCGCATTTACCTTCCATTGAAGTGTAGACGAGGAATACATGATACTTCGCAAATCATATTATATCTTACCATGAAACATAGAAAAGAGATGCGATATCGCGTTTTAAGAATCATAAGAACTCTATTGCTACGATACGTAGACATCTGCAAACGCAATTTCCTCGCGAGGAAGTATCGCATTCACATTCATTTGAAATGTAGACGAGGAATACATAACACTTCGAAATCATATTACATCTTACCATGAAACATAGAAATGAGATGCGATATCGCGTTTTAAGAATCATATGAACTCTATTGTTACGATACGTAGGCATCTGCAAACGCTATTTCCTTGCAAGGAAGTGTCGCATTTACTTTCATATGAATCGTAGACGAGGAATGCGTAACACTTCGCAATGAATATTATATCTTATCATGAAACATAGATATGAGATGCAATATCTCGTTTCAAGAAGCATTTGAAATCTATTGCTTCGATACGTAGACATCTGCAAACGCTATTTCCTTGCAAGGAAGTGTCGCATTTACATTCATTTGAAGTGTAGACGAGGAATACATGACACTTCGCAAATCATATTATATCTTACCATGAAACGTAGAAATGAGATGCGATGTCGCGTTTTAAGAAGCATTGGAACTCTATTGCTAAGATACCTAGACATCTGCAGACGCTATTACCTAACAAGGAAGTGTCGCATTTACATTCATTTGAAGTGTAGACGAGGAATACATGACACTTCGCAAATAATATTATATCTTACCATGAAACATAGAAAAGAGATGCGATATCGCGTCTTAAGAATCATAAGAACTCTATTGCTACGATACGTAGACATCTGCAAACGCTATTTCCTTGCAAGGAAGTATCGCATTCACATTCATTTGAAATGTAGACGAGAAATACATAACACTTCTAAATCATATTACATCTTACCATGAAACATAGAAATGAGATGCGATATCGCGTTTTAAGAATCATAAGAACTCTATTGCTTCGATACGTAGACATCTGCAAACGCTATTTCCTTGCAAGGAAGTGTCGCATTCACATTCACTTGAAGTGTAGACGAGGAATACATAACACTTCGCAAATAATGTTATATCTTACCATGAAACATAGAAATGAGATGCAATATCGCGTTTTAAGAATCATATGAACTCTATTGCTACGATACGTAGACATCTGCAAACGCTATATCCTTGCAAGGAAGTGTCGCATTTACATTCATTTGTACCGTAGACGAGGAATGCATAACACTTCGCACATCATATTATATCTTACCATGAAACATAGAAATGAGATGCGATATCGCGTTTTAAGATGCATTAGAACTCTATTGCTACGATAGGTAGACATCTGCAAACGCTATTCCCTAGCGAGGAAGTATCGCATTCACGTTCACTTGAAGTGTAGGCGAGGAATACATAACACTTCGCAAATCATGTTATATCTTACCATGAAACATAGAAATGAGATGCGATATCGCGTTTTAAGAATCATATGAACTCTATTGCTACGATACGTAGACATCTGCAAACGCTATTTCCTTGCAAGGAAGTGTCGCATTTACATTCCTTTGAAGTGTAGACGAGTAATACATGATACTTCGCAAATCATATTATATCTTACCATGAAACATAGAAATGATTTGCGATATCGGGGTTTTAAGAAGCATTAGAAAGCTGTTGCTTCGATACGTACACATCTGCAAACGCTATTTCCTTGCAAGGAAGTGTCCCATTTACATTCATTTGAAGTGTAGACGAGGAATACATAACACTTCGCAAATCATGATACATCTTACCATGAAACGTAGAAATGAGATGCGATATCGCGTTTTAAGAAGCATTAGAACTCTATTGCAACGATACGTAGACATCTGCAAACGCTATTTCCTTGCAAGGAAGTGTCGCATTTACATTCATTTGAAGTGTAGACGAGGAATACATAACACTTCGCAAATCATATTATATCTTATCATGAAACATAGAAATGAGATGCGATATCGCGTTTTAAGAAGCATTAGAACTCTATTGCTACGATACGTAGACATCTGCAAACGCAATTTCCTTGCAAGGAAGAGTCGCATTTACATTCCTTTGAAGTGTAGACGAGGAATACATGATACTTCGCAAATCGTATTATATCTTACCATGAAACATAGAAATTATTTGCGATATCGGAGTTTTAAGAAGCATTAGAAAGCTATTGCTACGATACGTAGACATCTGCAAACGCTATTTCCTAGCGGGGAAGTATCTCATTCACATTCATTTGAAGTGTAGACGAAAAAGACGCAACACTTCGCAAATCATATTATACCTTACCATGAAATATAGAAATGAGATGCGATATCGCGTCTTAAGAATCATCAGAGCTCTATTGCTACGATACGTAGACATCTGCAAACGCTATTTCCTTGCAAGGAAGTGTCGCATTTACATTCATTTGAATCGTAGACGAGGAATACATAACACTTCGCAATGAATATTATATCTTATCATGAAACATAGATACGAGATGCAATATCTCGTCTTAAGAAGCATTTTAGCTCTATTGCTTCGATACGTAGACGTCTGCAAACGCTATTTCCTTGCAAGGAAGTGTCGCATTTACATTCCATTGAAGTGTAGACGAGGAATACATGATACTTCGCAAATCATATTATATCTTACCATGAAACATAGAAAAGAGATGCGATATCGCGTTTTAAGAATCATATGAACTCTATTGCTACGATACGTAGGCATCTGCAAACGCTATTTCCTTGCAAGGAAGTGTCGCATTTACTTTCATATGAATCGTAGACGAGGAATGCGTAACACTTCGCAATGAATATTATATCTTATCATGAAACATAGATATGAGATGCAATATCTCGTTTCAAGAAGCATTTGAACTCTATTGCTTCGATACGTAGACATCTGCAAACGCTATTTCCTTGCAAGGAAGTGTCGCATTTACATTCATTTGAAGTGTAGACGAGGAATACATGACACTTCGCAAATCATATTATATCTTACCATGAAACGTAGAAATGAGATGCGATGTCGCGTTTTAAGAAGCATTGGAACTCTATTGCTAAGATACCTAGACATCTGCAGACGCTATTACCTAACAAGGAAGTGTCGCATTTACATTCATTTGAAGTGTAGACGAGGAATACATGACACTTCGCAAATCATATTATATCTTACCATGAAACATAGAAAAGAGATGCGATATCGCGTCTTAAGAATCATAAGAACTCTATTGCTACGATCCGTAGACATCTGCAAACGCTATTTCCTTGCAAGGAAGTGTCGCATTTACATTCATTTGAATCGTAGACGAGGAATACATAACACTTCGCAATGAATATTATATCCTATCAGGAAACATAGATATGAGATGCAATATCTCGTCTTAAGAAGCATTTTAACTGTATTGCTTCGATACGTAGACGTCTGCAAACGCTATTTCCTTGCAAAGAAGTGTCGCATTTACATTCCATTGAAGTGTAGACGAGGAATACATGATACTTCGCAAATCATATTATATCTTACCATGAAACATAGAAATGATATGCGATATCGCGTTTTAAGAAGCATTGGAACACTATTGCTACGATAGGTAGTCATTTGCAAAAGCTACTTCCTTGCAAGGAAGTGTCGCATTTACATTCATTTGAATCGTAGACGAGGAATACATAACACTTCGCAATGAATATTATATCTTATCATGAAACATAGATATGAGATGCAATATCTCGTCTTAAGAAGCACTTTAACTCTATTGCTTCGATACGTAGACGTCTGCAAACGCCATTTCCTTGCAAGGAAGTGTCGCATTTACATTCCATTGAAGTGTAGACGAGGAATACATGATACTTCGCAAATCATATTATATCTTACCATGAAACGTAGAATTGAGATGCGATATCGCGTTTTAAGAAGCATTGGAACTCTATTGCTAAGATACCTAGACATCTGCAGACGCTATTACCTAACAAGGAAGTGTCGCATTTACATTCATTTGAAGTGTAGACGAGGAATACATGACACTTCGCAAATCATATTATATCTTACCATGAAACATAGAAAAGAGATGCGATATCGCGTTTTAAGTATCATAAGAACTCTATTGCTACGATACGTAGACATCTGCAAACGCAATTTCCTCGCGAGGAAGTATCGCATTCACATTCATTTGAAATGTAGACGAGGAATACATAACACTTCGAAATCATATTACATCTTACCATGAAACATAGAAATGAGATGCGATATCGCGTTTTAAGAATCATATGAACTCTATTGCTACGATACGTAGGCATCTGCAAACGCTACTTCCTTGCAAGGAAGTGTCGCAATTACATTCATTTGAATCGTAGACGAGGAATGCATAACACTTCGCAATGAATATTATATCTTATCATGAAACATAGATATGAGATGCAATACCTCGTTTTAAGAATCATAAGAACTCTATTGCTTCGATACGTAGACATCTGCAAACGCTATTTCCTTGCAAGGAAGTGTCGCATTTACATTCCTTTGAAGTGTAGACGAGTAGTACATGATACTTCGCAAACCATATTATATCTTACCATGAAACATAGAAATGATTTGCGATATCGGAGTTTTAAGAAGCATTAGAAAGCTGTTGCTTCGATACGTAGACATCTGCAAACGCTATTTCCTTGCAAGGAAGTGTCGCATTTACATTCATTTGAAGTGTAGACGAGGAATACATAACACTTCGTAAATCATATTATATCTTATCATGAAACATAGAAATGAGAAGCGATATCGCGTTTTAAGAAGCATTAGAACTCTATTGCTACGATACGTAGACATCTGCAAACGCTATTTCCTTGCAAGGAAGTGTCGCATTTACATTCCTTTGAAGTGTAGACGAGGAATACATGATACTTCGCAAATCATATTATATCTTACCATGAAACATAGAAATGATTTGCGATATCAGAGTTTTAAGAAGCATTAGAAAGCTATTGCTATGATACGTAGACATCTGCAAACGCTATTTCCTAGCGGGGAAGTATCGCATTCACATTCATTTGAAGTGTAGACGAAGAATACGCAACACTTCGCAAATCATATTATACCTTACCATGAAATATAGAAATGAGATGCGATATCGCGTTTTAAGAATCATCAGAGCTCTATTGCTACGATACGTAGACATCTGCAGACGCTATTTCCTAGCAAGGAAGTGTCGCATTTACATTCATTTGAAGTGTAGACGAGGAATACATGACACTTCACAAATCATATTAAATCTTACCATGAAACATATAAATGAGATGCGATATCGCGTTATAAGAAGCATTTGAACTCTATTGCTACGATACCTAGACATCTGCAAACGCTATTTCCTAGCAAGGAAGTGTCGCATTTACATCCATTTGAATCGTAGACGAGGAATGCATAACACTTCGCAATGAATATTATATCTTACCATGAAACATAGATATGAGATGCAATATCTCGTTTTAAGAAGCATTTGAACTCTATTGCTATGGTACCTAGACATCTGCAGATGCTATTTCCTAGCAAGGAAGTGCCGCATTTACATTCATTTGAAGTGTAGACAAGGAATACATTACACTTTGCAAATCATATTATATCTTATCATGCGACATAGTAATGGGATGCGATATCGCGTTTTAAGAAGCATTAGAACACTATTGCTACGATACGTAGACATCTGCAAACGTTATTTCCAAGCAAGGAAGTGTCGCATTTACATTCACTTGAAGTGTAGGCGAGGAATACATAACACTTCGCAAATCATATTATATCTTACCATGAAGCATAGAAATGAGATGCGATATCGCGTTTTAAGAAGCATTAGAACTCTATTGCTACGATACCTAGACATCTGCAGACGCTATTTCCTTGCAAGGAAGTGTCGCATTTACATTCTTTTGAAGTGAATACGAGGTATACATAACACTTCGCAATGAATATTATATTGTGACGTCAGGCGTGCCGCCTGCCACCCTCTCAACGCACAACAGCAACCACCCTCACGCGGCTTCACCACAGGCAACACCCAGGCGCAACTCGCCGTCTCACTCAGGCCAAGGGCTACGACCATCGACTCGCTCGCACCCGCAGAGGTGCTCGCCGTCTCTCTCGCTCCAAGGGACATACCCTCCGTCTCACTCGCACCAGCAGAGGTGCTCGCCGTCTCTCTCACTCCAAGGGACCTACCCTCCGTCTCACTCGCACCCGCAGAGTTGTTCGCCACCTCTCTCGCTCCAAGGGCAACACACTCTGTCCCACTCGCACCAAGGACCTCGTGCGCCATCTCGCTCGCACTAAGCACCATGTGCGCTGTCTCGCTCCCACTCAAGGAGTCACCCACCGTCTCACTCTTACCTGCAGGGAAACTCGCCCTCTCGCTCACTCCAGGGACGTACCAGGAGAATCAACCTCTACGAGATGCGACGACGGGAACCCTCACCGTGCAAAGAACTCTACGATTTCACCATCCCAGATCTGCCATGCCCAGAATACTATTTCTAAGATTATTAATTAACATTATATATATATATATACTCCTACATTCTAAGCTCTGTATTTCTAGCTCATAGAATTTACACGACACAACTTTATAACGACACAAACGACACACATTTTACATTTAAGGCGTAATTTCTAATTTCATACTTGTACCTCTATATTCATAAGTTGCGCTAATTAAGTAAGCCGCCACGCGCGAGATCGCGACCGCCTCAGCGGCACGCGCCGCTAACCCCACCACGCAACGCCGAGACCCCACTCGGGCGTCCATATACTCCCACCTACGTTCGCACGCGACCGAAGCGCTCCGAGAGTCGAGGAGGTCGCAGACGCATCTTGGGTGATACAGTCAATTACAGACAGAGTTCTATCTCGCCTTCGGGCACTTCTAATTCCAAGTCTCTTCCAAGTCGCGCCTTAGGACCGTCGCGCAAGCCTCGATGAGGTTCCTAGTTCTAAAGTCTTTGCTCTAATTCCTAATTCATAGTTAACCTAGTCTTAATACTTAGAAATAATTGTTCTTGTACTCTTTGATTTAGAATATACTTTATTATTTCTCTACCACATCAAGTTCTAGTTCATCCCAACTCCATTTCTAAATTCAGTTATACTTTAATACAAATTCTTCCAAGTTCGTAACAACTTGGGTGTTTATAAACGAACTCTTCGCGCCGGGAGGAAGAATTTAATCCATTATCTCGTGCGGAATACGTTGGTAAAACGCCAGAATTCTTCGTTCATCGACGGACGGCGACATTCATCGCAGCTTCCACCGTCACACCGCCGATTCCAGCCAACCGTACGCCGACTCCTTCCCCGAGAACGACCCTCGACGATCGCCACATCTGAAAGCAGAAGAGAGAAATCAGCGAAAGGTAAGTAAAATCCCTCCTTACACGCGTTCGCGATTGTTTACGGTGCCCGCGTCTTGCCAGAATCGACGGACCCGGTCATACGCGTTTTATACCGGACCGAATTCGCGACTAAAAGGCTTGTGTCATTCAGCCTCCTGGGATACGAATAATTTGTTCGCCAGGACGTGACAATATCTTATCATGCAACATAGAAGTGAGATGCGATATCACGTTTTAAGAAGGATTCAAAATTCTATCCCTACGATACATAGACATCTGCAATCGCTATTTCCTAGCAAGGAAGTGTCGCATTTACATTCTTTTGAAGTGAATAATAGGTATACATAACACTTCGCAATAAATACTATACCTTGTCATGAAACGTAGAAATGAGATGCGATATCGCGTTTTAAGAAGCATTAGAACTCTATTGCTACGATACGTAGACATCTGCAAACGCTATTTCCTAGCAAGGAAGTGTCGCATTTACATTCATTTGAAGTGTAGACGAGGAATACATAACCCTTCGCAAATTGTATTATATCTTACCATGAAACATAGAAATGAGATGCGATATCGCGTTTCAAGAAGCATTAGAACTCTATCCCTACGATACGTAAACATCTGCAATCGCTATTTCCTAGCAAGGAAGAGTCGCATTTACATTCATTCGAATCGTAGACGAGGAATGCATAACACTTCGCAATGAATATTATATCTTATCATGAAACATAGATATGAGATGCGATATTTCGTTTTAAGAAGCAATTGAACTCTATTGCTTCGATACGTACACATCTGCAAACGCTATTTCCTTGCAATGAAGTGTCGCATTTACATTCTTCTGTAGTGAATACGAGGTATATATAACACTTTACAATGAATATTATATCTTATCATGCAACATAGTAATGATATGCGATTTCACGTTTTAAGAAGCGTTAGAACTCCATCCCTACGATACGTAGACATCTGCAAACGCTATTTCCTTGCTAGGAAGTGTCGCATTTACATTCTTCTGAAGAGAATACGAGGTATACATAACACTTTGAATTGATTACTACACCTTACATTAAACACTGAATTGAGATGCAACATCGCGATTCAATCTCTGTTTCGCTCTGGCATCGCTGTTTCAATCTCAACGACAAGCACTACTGTCTCACTCCCACTAATGAGTATATCTGCCTCGCTCGCACCAAAGACAAACACCCTTGTCTACCTCGCACGGGTGACTTCGTCTTGCTGAAAGGGACAGTTGCAGCCTATAACCTCGATGGGAACTATTCCAATTCAGGGAGATGACTTTAACAGAACCTGTATTCTACTTTTGAGCATCTTATATACATATATATACTATATCCGGACTAATGTATTCCTGCATATAAGAATTCATAAATCCAAGTTACACTCGTTAAGAGTCCAAGACACGAACAACACACGCGTAACTGTAAGTTCATGCTATACTTACTTCATTATACAATTTCATAAGTTAAACGCGAAAGGCGCGCCGCTAGTCCCACCACGATACGCCAGTCCACACTCACTGGACCGCATGCTCCTCGCAACGATCCGTTAATCTCCCACTCGTTGGACCACATGCTTTCATGATTTGTCAAGTAAATGTTTCAAACTGGTATAAATATTAATACATATTTTATATTTTAGTTAATTCTGAATACAATATCTCCTTAAGATACTCCATTACATCTAAAATCCTATCTAATTTCATACCATTTCAGGATGTTTTAATTAAATATTTGAAATTGGTTTATATAATTACATTTATCATATATTTTAGTTACTTAAATATAGATCATTCCCTCTAAATAAAAATAAGTATCTGTATATTATATAAGTCAATCATTTATTTTCATCGTTCGAGTTCGCTTTCTTTCCATCGAGGCTTGCAAATCCCTCTTCGTTATTCTTGTAATTCGTACGGTAGAAGGTATGTAGTACGTATTGATGGTTCAACGCTGAAAACATCTCAAGCACTTCTGCTATACTCAATTTAGCGTATATGCAACCTCCTGTCAACGTTATATCTATTTTTTATCTGTTTCGGTTCTTAAAGTATGTATAGCCTTCTTTCGGATTGGTCGTGATTAGATCGTTTCTTAGAGCCATTTTGATGATCTTTTCCTCTCTATGGTTGTTCGTCTTACTACCCCAGATTACCGATTTTTCGTTCAGGTCACCCCACGATTATTATTCTGTTTGCTTTCTCTCCCTTTTCCATGTTATCCTCAGCTTGGTTTATATATTCTTCGATTTCTTTCCGTTCCTGTTAAGCGAGAAGTAGCAGCTTATAGATTTTGTTCCTTCGACCATTGCATGAACGATTCCGGTCGAGGAATATGTGGTGCCATATGTGAAACATTTTCGATTAACACCGGTTATCCATATCGCAGCGTCGCCGTTCTCGTCTTGCAGTCAGTATTCTTCTATCCTGTGTGCTTCCGATATTATTACCACGTCTGTCCCTTGAATCATTCGCATTTGCTGCATGATATTTCGCGAGATTCGGCATCTGTTCAGATAGATTTGTAGGACTTTCAATTCCATATTCGTTTCTCTTTCTTTTCTATCAACGCCTTTCTGTAGGCCGGACAATTAAAGCTCTGGTAACGTGACTGATGTATGGATTCTTTCTTCCTTCCTCGCTGCAGATGATACATTTCGGTTTATTCGCGATACAACCGATTACCGTATAAATCTGAGATCCGCATTTCCTGCAGATTCCCTTATTATCTTTGACTTCTTCGCAATTTCTGCCGATATGTCCCACATTATGGCATTTGAAGCATCTCTCTAATCTCGGTAGCACTTTGCAGAGGCTAGGTGTTAATGGTATTCTGAGTCGTTTGACCTTTTCCAGCTCTTTACTGTATTCCTGTCCAAATTCAGCTAACGCGACTCGGTAGCCCCTCCAGGTTTGATTCAACAACTTGACGTTTATACCGCTATCCCTTACTACGATTATTTTCAGTGTTCGTTTCATGTACTCCTTCATTTCTTCTCTGATCACCTAACGGGTATATGTCCCTTAGTTGGAGCATTATACTCGCACTCGTACGTTTTTCTTCGAATTCTTTTTCTAGAGTTCCTTTTATCTCCTTTATTATGTTCTCTATACCTGTTTTCTTGTTAAATTCTAGGATTATATCTCCCGCTCTCGATTTTCTTGCGTCATATTTTCGTATTTCTGTCGTTTCTCCTGCTTCTCCTCATCCCGTTGTTTGTGCTCGAATGCTTACTGCTCCTTTAATTGCTTCAATTTTCCCTGTACCGTTCGCCACTAGTTCGATCAAGTGTCCGATCTCAGTTTTTTTTATATGCCTGATGTTTCCCATTAACGTTTTCTAATATGTCATTACCTTCGTCGTATCCTCGCTCATAATATCTATCATTACGTCTGATGTGTGGCTGCCTATTCTTCTATTTGAAAGTAAGGACGTTATTCTTATCGGTAGCTTTTCCATTATCCTGCCCTTTCTTT
Organism: Xylocopa sonorina; assembly: GCF_050948175.1. Lineage (NCBI taxonomy): Eukaryota > Metazoa > Arthropoda > Insecta > Hymenoptera > Apidae > Xylocopa > Xylocopa sonorina. Next base: position 541,700 of record NW_027490173.1, read on the forward strand.
TTGGTTCCCTTACTTCGGCTCCTGATGCTTTTCCTTTCGTGCCTGTGTCTTCCGAGGCGGCTTTCCTTTTCTCCTTTATATTTTCCTATCCTTTGGTGTCATCAACAAGGAACTCTGAACTGCTTGCCCAACAATTAATTTGCTGCCAGAACCCGATGGGACTGATTCCGAATCGTGAGCCAGCAGCACCTTTCGTGGGGGTTAGGGGGGGTTGTAGACCCCCCACCATCCTACTGCCTGCCCTGAGGAACGCAGGGCCACTTGATCCCCGACCAGCATCTATCTTATACTCTAACCGATTCGTAGTCGCGTTTTCCATTCGCTTGCCGGAATCAATGATATTGATTCATTCAGTCTAAAGTATTATTTTCTTTTTAAGTTTCTCGATATGTTTATTTTCTCTCGCGATATCGTCTATTTCATTGTACCTTGCCCTGACGGTATGGTATATAATCTGTTGTTTGATATTGTAGGATAGGTTTGATATTGTATTGATTTGTAGGATTTCCTCTTGATAAATGCAATGTTTCCACAGATCTTCTTTTTCTTTCTCTTTAGGTACGTTGTTGTTATTTTATGTTCTCTATCTTCCACATTTCCTCTCTGCGCCATCCCGGATCCGGCGTCGTACGATTACTTCATGATGGCGCCCCGGTGTCGCTACTCCGAGATTGAGTGTTTTCCCTTGCATCCGCTGTTTTGTATATGTCACATATTGGAGAATATTTCCACTTATTCTTTGTATTCTTCGAATTACGGTTTAGTTGTATATTGGTTATACGACGAAATATCTGATTTCCGTTCGATTTGTTAGTAAAGTTTTTTTCTTTTCGGACTATTTGTTTTCATTTAGCCGAAGGCGTTCCTGTATTCATTGCGGAGTCACTGCGATTGAACCCGCCGATTATTATATTATATTACGTGAATAAACGTTCAATCGGGGCGGATTTCTGCCACTCCGTAACTGCGGACTGTCTTACTGCATAGCCTCTTCCCTGGGAATGTTGCGGAGGCTGCTTCCGTCCCGAGATGGAAGTGTGATTATGTTAGATTTAGTTAGGTTACGCTAGGTTAGGTTAGATTGAAATATGTTTGGGAATGTTTGTAGATTGCTCAGTTATGTTGAGTTAGATTTAAGAAAGAGTAGGTTCGATTTGTTTATGTTTAAGGAAGGTAATGTTAGATTGTGTTAGGTTGAGTTAGATTTGAGTGCAGGCAGGGTAAGTCACATTAGGCGCAACTGAGGTTAGCTTGGTTTAAATTAAATTCACAGGATGCTAGATTAAGTTAAGCCAAGTAAGAGATGGATTACCGATAGCTGGCAATGCCATTCTTCGATAGTTCTCGAATTCCCGAATATTGGCAATACCAGCCGTTATTATATCATAAGTTATCGACCGCAGTCATTACCTACTGTCGATATATCGTAAGTTACCGACCGCAGGCAACACCAGTCTTTGATAAGTCTTGAGTTACCTACTATTAGTTGCACCAGCTGTTTGTGTAAGCATGCGCTATCGGCTGTTGGTAACACCAGTCGTCGGCAATTTATGGATCATTAAGCACAAGCAGCATCACCCGTCGGTCGATTGTGAGTAAGCGACCACCAGCAGCACCATCCATCGGTAACTTATAAGTTATTCTTAATGGGAACATCCATCCGTAGGCATGTATTGACTCGTTTCGCCATCCCTTCAATCTGTGCTGAAACAGAATTGCGAACAGCTTGAGCAGTTTTCACACAGATGACTTCACCGGTCTGGCAACAACGGGTGCCACATATAGGTTCTCACAAAACCATTTGCCACGCAACTCAGTGCTGAAAGGGTTAATAATTCTAGCGCTATTTCTTTAACCAGGCGTAGAATCCATAGGTATGAAAAATTATGTCCTGGTGAATAATATCAATTTTGGAGGACCATTTCTAATGTACGTATAAAAGTTCTGTCTTAGTTGCAGAAAGAAAATTCTCTAATATGACACTATACTTATTTTCAGGTGCAAAGTATCCTTACCATGTTTAAAGAGAGGCACAAATCCTCATATAGTAAATATCAGCCCATCACTAAGTGTAAAAATTAAACGAATTTGGTTTCAAACTCGTGTCGATTATATAATATCCAAGTTTGGAATGTTAATGTGTGCTCTTGGAAGGACCGATGAATATGGAAATAATGGTATTGCTGTGAATGCACTCTTGTCAAAGACTGCAGTAATTTATATATATTTCTAATTTCATTGTTAAGAAAAATAATTCTCTCAATTTGAGATTGCCTTACGCACGCGTTGTTTCAGGTATACATATGGCTGCAATAGAGATGTTCGTTGGTTCAGAATCACAAAATTATAGTGGGAAGCTAAAAATAATGTGTGATGCAAAGTACGCTTTTATTTTGCAAAGACAGTAAATCTGTTACTAATTAGTCTTTAATCGATGAGACAATATTAAAAAACTGAAAGAATGTCTGATTTTACCCATTATGCATATAATCCAGGTGTGAATAATTAATTAAAGGTTTACAATTAATACATGAATGTATAATATATATTTTAGTAAACAAATCAATTTATTCTATAGAATGTAAATATTATTGATAAGATAAATTGTTGCCTGATTCCTTCCTAGAGGAGAATTTGGAACAGATAGATTTGGATAATTATATATGACTATTGAAAAGAAGAAACAAATTATACAGATAAATCAGAGGAAAAGATCATGCAAATATCAATCGTCATCCAAACTAATTCAAACAGGGAGTTTGTTAACAAGACTGTAAGCACAAATACTATATTGTCCATTATGTTAAAAAAAAATTTATTAGAACTCGTACATTACAGCACATCATAGATCAGTCTGATTAATTGCCGGAGCAACCATAATTCAAGAGTTAGTTAACATCACTTTTGCAAAAATTTACAATATGTAAATTTCGTAAATTTTAATGGTGACGAAGCTGGTACACGGTTTTTACATCTTAAAAATGGTAGAAAGATGCGGCAGGGAGAGGAGAACCTAGTCAACCACTAGGTACAACATTAAAAATGGATTCTCAAAATTTGCTCGCAATGCTTTCTCATAAAAAAAACATATCTTTTACGTTCAACTTAATTGGAAATGCAAAATAATTTTACTAATAACATAATATTATATATCTTTCGGAGAATTAAAACTTGCATCGACAAAGCCGTAGTGGGAAAGTTGAAAATTAGGGGTGATCTACGAAAGGCATGAAATTAGTGAAATTAATGGTCAATTTAAAGTGGAAACTTACTTTGAAAAATTAAATACCGTTTTATTAAAAAGAACCGACATATTAACTAATTAAGGAAAAATTATTTCTACTTATAAAAGTTTTGTTACTTTTTGTAAAAGTTTAATACGATAATATAAATTATTTAAAATATTAAAAAAACTGAAGTAAAATATATTTTTATATATTTTTGTAGTATATTTTGTAACGCTAAATGATAAAAATTAAATAAATTACGTATGAAAATATTTATTTATGTAGATTGAACTTTACTCATACATTTATAATAAAATGAACATAGCTATTCATATTCAACATTTCCACAGGTTCCGAAAATGATAAAATAGACCAACGCCAGCAAAAAGTCTAATGTATCATAATTATTTTATAGTTGAAAGATTATCAAGCTTTATGCCTGGATGCTTGCTTATATACAAGTATAACTGCCAAAATGAAATGAGATCACAAAGTGATATTTACACACCTGTTGCTGCAATTTTGACGTATTTAAATTTCTGTAGCAGTTGCAGAAATACCACATAGTAGGTTTCATAGTTAAAAAATGGCATAAGATTTTCTGTAGAATATCAAGTGGGTGTAAAGCTGCTATTGCACAGCAGACAGCACTCTTCACTGGAAGAATTTTTCTTCGAATGTGTTGACTCCAGATTTATTTGAATTGTTCTCGTTTAGAACATTAAAACTGAATGACATGTCCCTTGACACAGCAGGCCGGTAACCACGATACCCAGCAGATCCAGGGTTCCTTTATCTGAGATTAAGGCCAGCCTACTTTGTATCCAAACTTTTTTACATTGCGTTATATTCTTAAGACTCTTTGCAAGTTACAAAGAACAGAAACGCTACATGGATTAAAAAAGTGTAATAGTGTAATTTACATAATCTTGAACATTTTAAATCCGTTTACGTCGCTTTGCTTGTTGCATATGTTTATCACCTGGCGCTGAACCAACTACTACTGCCATCATCCCTTTTTAAAATTTGGAAATTACACCAGAACCAATGAAACCATGCTTAGATTGCAAATGTGTATTTACTGTATCCAGAAGAAATGAAATTACATTGACAGAAGTACCAGTTACTTCTCCACACCTATCTGAAACAACATTATGTCATTTTGTTAAAAAATAATATATTAAATGTGACTTGGTCCTTTAAATTTGAATTTATAAACATCTAAGAAATAAATATGTTTTTCTTGCTATCCATATCATTATACTTTCGGTAATATATTATGTGCTGTCATTTGATATATTAATTTTTATTCCTGATACGAGTGGATAGTTCTTCGTCTTATATTCTTTGTGACGGGTTTTCCCGTTACAATCCGCAAGAAAAAGGGGTATATAGTACCAATAATAGAGGGGTATACAGAAGTTTAATCCGGGGTACAGAATATCGGGGTACAAAATATCCGCGTAGTATGATTGTCGACGAATTCGCCAACGCCAAATACAGAACAAAGTATTTCCTATCCAGCGAGTATTTCGTAACTGCGAGGCGGAGACTTTTTGGGCGCCAGCTACTCAAGAAGTAGCAAAAACTATTAGACCAAGCAACCCGGGGAAACCCGGTGCAAGATAATCCTCGAAATTTCAAAATACTCCCTCGCTCGACTACTTCTAGCCGAGTGCGCAATATAAGGTCGCGGGATACTGAACTCACGGCTTCTTTCTAGATTGCCTCGACGCGGTATTACAAAAGGGTATACGACACGCCGCGAATGACCGGGGAACACCACCCGTTATACAATACAAATTATAATACGCGATATCACAAATGCGGCAGGGAACAAATGGGACGCTTTAGCGTATAAGGACTCACGTTCTCGCTTCCAGCAAGTCTGGATCTCGTTCAGTCCGTCTATCTCTCTCTCTCTCTCTCTCCCTTCCGAATCGCTCCGTATAATCGCTTGCTCGGTTGCTTGCTAAATAGTCGCTAAGTCGCTGGGAAGAAGAATAGTAGTAGAGTAGGCCGTCTTCATGCTGGCTAGCTCATTATATAGGTTTGCTGGGGGTCTTCGGATCCCCTTAGATCCTCCTTAGGGCTCCTTGGTGGGGTAGGGCTATACGCTTCGGTATTGTTCGGGGCATCGATCGGTGGATTTCGGCGATCTTCCCTGATCGCCCCCTCTGGTGTGTCTAGAGGGGGTCCTCTGGATCATCTGAACTGCGGCGCGTGTCGCGCGCCACGCTTTCCACGGCTCACCTGCAATTCCGCTGCGCATCTTGAGTTTTCCTCTCCATGGGCTCAGGGGAGGGGTGGAGGTCCTTCTCACACCCGAGAACCATCCTGTTCGTCTCCATGGACTGTGGCAGCGGTCTTATCGTTTGCTGCGCTCTGGATCGTATCCTTCGGGCTTCAGGGTCTCTTCTTGCTCACTTCCCGACTCCTCCACCGTCGATCCCGTCACGCTACCTCGGCGCACAGCCCTTCCGCGAACCTGCGGTCTTCTTATCAGCCGAAGGGTCGTCTTCTGGGTCGCTTCTTCCATCAGCTCGCCAGTCTAATCCGTAGAACGGAGAGAGAGAAAAGAACACAGCTATCGCGATGGTCCGTGTCGCGCTTCTTGCATGGGTGGTGATCTGCGAGCTAGTCTAACCGAAGCAGGGGGGGGGGGGTTAGCGAGCCTTGTGACGTCACCACGTCACATCTTATATCGCATTGATTATAAAAGTGTATGATATTGTTTTTATGCAGTGATGTATAATTATGTACATACAAATTCGCGATTAAGTAGCTATGTGTTCAAATTCAATTCCGAATAAAGCTCTAGAAAGCATCCCAGATAACAAACTGCAAGATGGTGGCGACACCATACCGGCACTATATTGCCACTTCTGAGGAGTGTCATCTGATCCATGGCCATTTGTGACCGAATTCATTAGCTAAAATGCCAGAACGTGTTACCAGCACGTTTTAGGCAAGCGTAGCACACCGTGTGAATCGCGCAGCACCAGGACCATCGTGACATGTGTCATCGCTCCATTCATGAATCTTCTCAGCAATGACGTAGGGTCACATTTGGTAATGGGGAACCTCTGCTTTCATCCAAATTAAAACCGTTAGATGTCAGTAGATGTTTTACAATATGAGTATTGATAGACATTTTGATAGTCATTTTCCTATATTTATAGTTATTGAGCGAGTCAGATATATTTCTTTCATCCCGTCATATACTATAAATATTATTTATAAAATAAAATATTACTTATAAAATAAAAAGTCATGCTGTTGCGTCCCTAACTTCGCCTTGTGAAATTTCTTAAATAACATGCGGTCATCGTATTTAATATAACTCTCAATTGCATGAATTTGTAATGATGAAATGAAAAAATATGTATAAAGTAAATGTATATATTTTTATGATGAAGCAATTAACGACTCTATGGAAAAAATCGCCGTATCTAGCTAGTTTACCAAAAATAATAAAATCGAGTTCTTATGTTTTTGTTTCGTGTCGGTGTATCTATTTTGGAATCAAAATAAATAAATTGCTTAGTTTGGTCATTTTTCATATTCGTTTATAATTTTTATGGAAACAGCTTTCCCATTAATAAATGTCATCCTACGCCATTAACACGCGTGTAGCTATGGTGAGCTGATAGTGTTATTGCCACGGCCATGTAACCCGTGTGCTTTATCGCGGTATTTTAGTAGTACCCTGATACGAGTGTCGCTCCAGTATTAAGAGTATGCCGTTGCAAGAGATGAGCAGGAGCACAGTTTTGGCACAGTTCTGCCACGGAATTCGTTCCATCCGTTGTCATTAATGTGCCAATCGCTGGCTGTTTGGGATGTTATAGTACATGAGGCAGACTTGTTTCTTATTATCCTTAAGGAGATGGACTTTCACTCCCCCTTTTTGAATTTTGTTAATTATTGCTTGGAATTTTTGCCATTTCTGTATCTCTATTATAACCGCATTGTGGATTCAACTTATGTACGATCTTTTTGATATTCATTTTTTGTTACATGTAACATTATATATGTAATGCACGTTTGTTATGTAATGCTCAGATTTGTAATCCTCAGTTTTTTTATTCTTTGGTAAAGCAACTTATTCGATTAATATATATTTATTAGGCATAGATAAATAATTAGAAAAATGTTATTAAAACAGTGTTAAATATGTTGTTGAAATTATATATTTAAGGTCTGAAGGTGTAGATGGAATTAGTGTCCAATGTTTTACGTGATCTAATCGACGTATCGAGTGAGGCTATGAAATATGTAATAACTTTTTACTATTTCTCGACCCCTTTTCATGTTAAATGAATGACTAGCCCTGCAAGACGAGAAGACTGAATTAGTGAGATCTCTGGGAACATAAGTAATTTGTAAGTAATACATTTTTTCTCTTTGACATATTTGCCTTTGCATAGAATAGAACGTATAGATATAATTGCCTCTTTTATATCCATTTCGGTTCAATCATATTATAGCTTTTGTTCAGAAGTAATATTAATTATGCCTGATTTTTGTAATAGTTCTTTGTTTAACTGATTTTATTGACGTAGAAGCATCATTGGAGGGATGTATTCATCTACTTTGTAGTTCTAGCAGTTTCTTTTTCTGCTCGCTACTTTCCATTTTTAGTTCCGTACACTTATCCTTTATCACCATCATATATGTTCCGTAAGATTATAATAACTTTTTTGTCCTTAAATTTTGCGGATATTTCAATTAAATTTCCTCTGCTTAAAAAAACGGAAATTAAAAAAGAGTGACACATACCATTTCTCAGGAACGTTGTATCGTAATTTGCATCTGACTGTTTTGAAAGACATGCACTTTACTTAACGTTTGCAATGATTTGGTTAGCGGAGTAAAGAAATACTCTACTTTCGAAATTGTCAGCTCTTGGAATCCTAAGGCAAATACATTCATCTGCCGACATCGTAAACACTGTTTTTGAGCTAAATTCCAGAAAAACACATATATTATAAATAGTATAATAAACATCGTAATATTAAATTTGACTTTGTTCATCGTTGCCTTGCTGGACACATCCATAACAACATACAGGATTGGACAGTAATATTTAGCAGCTCAGATATTCTCAAAGCTATAAGTTTCACAGAAATTTTTGCTCATATAAAATTGCATAACACAAAGGGCCCAGACGTTGATGAAAATAGTTTTTTTGTAAGTGGAGGTATGTTGGACATTTGAAGGTCACCTTCATTTTTTAAAATGAATTGATATGTTCATTCTTGCATAAAACGATAGAGTATTTCAAAACGAGTTCAACGACCTGAAACATGAAGCCATTGAAGGTTACAAGAAGTAAAGAAAGGCGATAATACTTACGGTTTTGATAGTAAATGAAACTTACGTATTGCAAACAGTGATGGAAGGAAGTGAGTAAACACTGTTCGAAGGGCATTTTGATAGTTTGCAGAATAAGTTAAACATGATAATATTGGTATTGAAAAATCGGTTTGATTACAATTGGTTAGGCTGTTCGTTTGTCGTCCATTTTATAAGTACTGAGCTGCGATTCCTGAGGACAGCTCACAATTGTTGAACTACGGAAGATTAACATTGTGAATTTGAATCAAAAGGTAACTAAATTCCATTAGATTGTAAACAAATGTTAATGTTTCATTTTAAATAGTGAGATTAAATACTCTTTACAAAACTACAAGAATGGATACATTCCTCTCTGTTATTATTATTTCATAAAGAATTATAATTGCAATTATATAGTTCATTACGATAAAAAATATTTCTCAGGAAATTCTAAATATTAAATTAAAGAACCAAGCAAAACATTTTCAATAATTACGAATATGAAAAATACTTGAACATTCCAATGGAAAGATGTTCTAAACAGGAGTTAGAAAAATAAAAAAATCACCTTCAATTCCAGAATTCATCTATATGAGGTAAAATATTTTGAAAACTTTAATTACAGTCTTTAATGCAAGCAGTTGGACCGTATGTCAATTTTAAGAAAATTGATGAAAGTCAATCATTTTGAAGTGGTCAGAATCTTTGTCGTTTGAGCAATAAGTGACTAACAAATGACTGCATAAATTTCAGACTTATAAGTATATAGATTAAATCTTATGCAGACATGTTTATAACCGAGTTACTAAATAATAATCCACACTAAGTAATCATTTTAAAACTTAAACGATTACATCTCGCGAACTTTCAAAGATATCAGAAGCGTGAAAAGTATGTGGTTTATGAAATACTCTTCTGAAAGAACGGACGAAGGCAATAGAAATCTTTGTTGGAGTAAGCAAGTTCTAAAGTTCCAAGTAACGTGATGGCCCTTATTTGCCTACGTTTCATAGCAAGTAAGTTCTGAAGTTCTATGAAATCCGATGGAGCTCCTCACTATCAACGTTTCGAAGGAAGTTCTCAAACTCTCAGTTCTGCGCTTAAAGCTATGTGTGTTCTGTATATCTATGTAAAGTGATGTTCCCTATCAGTTGTGACGGATACCTGTCTACAGTAAGTCAGGGAAACTCGAAGTAGTTATATCCAAATGCCTTAAAGTATAAAACGTACTTTAGTCTAAAGCAATCTATCGTTACAATATTCACCGAAACGAGGGGTATTTCGAAACTGAGAGACTATAGTTTCTTGGGCGCCAGCTGCTCAGGAGGCAGCAAAGAAATAGACTACACGACCCCGGGAAACAAGGGGCGGAACAACCCTCGAAACTTCAAAATGCTCCACCTCTCGCCTTCGCCTAACCGAGTACACGCACTCGGGTCGCGGGATACTGAAGTCACGGCTTCTTTATTTATGGCCTTGACGTGGGTTTAGTTAACAAGTGCTACGGGAAACTACGCAACACGCCGCGAATGACCGGGGATCACCACCCGCTTCACGATATAAGATACAATACACAATATGTGATACAAGAAATGCGGCATGAAAATGGAATGCTTTAGCGAATAAGCTCCTTGAGGCTCCTTGGTGGGGTGGGCTGTACACTTTGGTATTGTTCGGGGCCCGAATTTTGGTATTCTCGCCCCTTCGGGTGTCTCTGAGGGGGGTCCTCCTGATCATTTGAATTGCGAAGCGCCTCGCGCACAACGCTCCCATGGCTCTCCTGCAGGGACGATGGACCTTTGACTTCCCTTTAGGCGGTTAAAGGGGGGTTGACGTTCTTCTCACATCCAAAAGCATTATAAAGCATAGAAGCAGAAAAGCATAATGCCATGCACAATTGGTTACAGTTTATTTACTTTGAATCCTTGAAATGAAATGCGCAAACGCATGGTGTAATGTTTTAGGTATCTACTGCTTTGAGACGCAGACAATATGAAATCCCATTCCGCTGGAAGAAACAGCAGAATTCACAATCGATTGCTGTGTAGGAGCAGACAAGCATAATGACATGAATATAACATAACATGGTAAATGCTTTACCACATTCATAATAAATTCGCCACCTTATTGCATAGACCTAAGGAAATACGTTTGTTTGACACGTAGAAACTATGAAGCGCGAACCAGCTTACGGGGTCCCTTCTATTGACATTCACTAAAACTGTAGAAGCATATTTCTATGCATAGAAGGTTACAGGTTACTTACCTTGAAACGTTGAAATGAGTTGGGCTATCGCATTGAATGTAGCAACAAAACAGAATTACCATGACACGTACAAAATATGAAGCGCTATCGCGTTGCACGAAACAGCAGAATTCACATACTTTTGAAGTGTAGAAGCATAATGAGATGTATAGAGCATGAAAATTCACTGACATACATCGAAGCATTAGAACTCTATTGCTTCAAAAAGTAGACATCTAAAAACGCTAACACGTAGCAGGAAAGTGTGGGACTGACATTCCTTTGAAGCGCTGACGAGATGTGCATAACGCGTTTCACCGATATTACATCTTATCATGAAGTATCGAAATGAGATGCGATATCGCATTTTAAGAAGCATTACAACTCTATTGCTTCGGTACGTGGACATCTGGAGACGCTACCTCCTAGCAAGGAAGTGTGGCATTTACATTCTTTTGAAGTCTAGACGAGATATACATAACACTTCGCAATGAATATTATATCTTAACATGAAACATAGAACTGAGATGCGAAATCGCGATTTAAGAAGCATTACAACTCCATTGCTTCGATATGCAGAAATCTCGAAACGCTATTTCCTAGCAAGGAAGTGTAGCATTTACATTCTTTTGAAGTGTAGACGAGGTGTAAATACACTTCGCAATGAATATTATATCTTGTCATAAAACATAGACATGAAATGCGATATCGAATTTTAAGAAGCATTACAACTCTATTGCTTCAATACGCAGACAACTGGAAACGCTATTTACTAGCAAGGACGGGTGACATTTCCATTCTTTTGAAGAGTAGACGAGGTATACATAACACTTCGCAATGAAGATTATGTCTTATCATGAAACATAGAAATGAGATTCGATATCGCGCTTTAAGAAGCAGTAGAACTATATTGCTTCGATACGTAGACATCTGGAAACGGATATCCTAGCAAGGAAGTGTGGCATTTACATTCTTTTGATGTGTAGACGAGGTATACATAACACTTCGCAATGAATATTATATCTTATCATGATACCTAGAAATGAGATGCGATATCGCATTTTTAAAGCTTTAGATCTCTATTGATTCGATGCGTACACATCTGGAAGCGCTGTTACTTAGCAAGGTAGCGTGGCACTTACATTCTTTTGGAGTGTAGACGAGATATACATAACGCGTGACATTGATATTACGTCTTATCATGTATCATAGAAATGAGATGCGATATGTCACATTATAAGGCGTAATGTTAATGCAACGCGTTATGTTCATCTCGTCAACACTTCAAAAGGATGTAATTCCCATATTTACTTGCAACGAATTGGCGTTTCTAGATGACTACGTTTCGAAGCAATAGTGATCTAATCCTTCATAGAACGCGATATCGCATCTCATTTCTATGGCTCATGATGAGATGTAATATCCAATGCAACGCGCTATGTATAACTCATCGATGCTACAAATGAATGTAAATGCAGCTCTTCCTTGCTACCAAATAGCGTTTCTAGATGTCTACGTATCGAAGCAATAGTGTTCTATACCTCTATAAAACGCGATATCGCAATTCATTTCTATGTTTCATGGTAAGATGTAATATTCAATGCAACGCGTTATGTATATCTCGTCAACACTTCCAGAGAATGTAGATCTCACACATTCTTGAGACGGAATAGCGTTTCTAGATGTCTGCGAGTCGCAGCTATAGAGTTCTAATGCTTCATAAAACGCGATATAGAATCACATTCCTATGTCTCATGATAAGATGTAAATCAACGTCATGCGTTATGTATATCCCGTCAATACTACAAATTAATGTAAATGCCACACTTCCTAGCTACGGAATAGCGTTTCTAGATGTCTACGTTTCGAGGAAATGGAGTCCTAATGCTCCATAAAATGCGAAATCTAACCTCATTTCTATGTTTCATGATAAGATGTAATATCAATGCAACGCGCTATGCATATCCCGTCAACGCATCGAAGGAATGTGAAGCCCACACTTCCTCCCTAAGGAGTAGTGTTCCCAGAGGTCCACATATCGAGGCAATAGAATTCAAATGCTACATAAAACGCGGTATCCGTCTCGTGTCTATGATACATGTTAATCTGTAATTAAATGTAACGCGTTATGTATATCTCGTCTATACTTCAAAAGTATGTAAATCCCACACATCTTTGCTACGGTTTAGCGTTTCTAGATGTCTGCGTATTGAAGCAATAGAGTTCTATTGTTTTACAGAACGTGATATCGCATCTCATTTCTATGTTTCGTGATAAGATGTAATGTTCAGTGCAACGCGTTTCGCATATCTGCAGCTACAGTTCAAAAGTTTGAACTGTAGTCGGTGGCCCGTATTGCAGCGGCGTACGGCTGGAACGGCCGATCGGTGATTGGAATCAGGCGCCAGGTAGACTGATCCTGGCTAGCTGGTATCGAAGCTGAAATTGGACGATCGTTGGCTTGTACGTGACGTACGGCAGCGAAGACTTCGTATACAGGATCGGGAGGAACTCTGCGGTGGTCCGAATATTCGGGTGCACCAGCCACGTATTCACGCACATGTCGTCGGATATATTCCTTCATCCCCGCGCGTCGTATACGCTTTACCCGAGAAGCGAAGCTCATCACAAGTACTTGCACTTCGGTAAAGCACGGTACATCTAGGAGCTTGTTCGCTCTAGCCTACCGGATGTCCGTAGGCGCTAGACAGACACAACAGAAATAAGGTAAGAGCGGCCAAGCGTTGATTCGCTCTAACCGTCCAGCTTTAAGACCGTTGAACTTGATTTGTTAGGAATAGTAGTTAATCGCGAGCGTACCCATGGAATGGAATGTTAAAGGAACTTGTATTTGAAATAGAATAAAAACTTTGAATTCGGTGTAAACTAAGATATATTCTTACTTGAATATCCTAATACACTAATTCTAAGTTACTAATTACTATATAATAAGAAAATGGAAGCAGAATAAAATAAGGACTCCACTATGGTAGATGCGAATGAGTCGGATGCATCGAGCTGGGAGCTCGTATACCTGAGAGCCAACTGTTCTGCTCGAGGTGGAGATCGAGACTCCTTAGAGCCAACTGCTCTGTTCGAATCGGTGAATGAGACTGAGACTCGATCGGCGCGTCCGCGATCTCCTCGGGTCGCGCGGCACGCGAATCGCTGGGCCCAGAGTGGGGATGGCGCGTAGACCGAAGAGCGGGCAGACCGTTCGTGGTGGGGTCGCCCGTGTTACGCGGTGAGCCGCGCACGTCGGCAGCTCGCTCGAATGTGAGCACGTCTTAAACTATACCTCATTTATAAGAACATATTTACAAATATTTACTTAATTTTATGTGTGTATGGTTTCTAACATCGTCGGTACGCGAATAGCGTGTACGCATACATCATCGTTAGAGATTCGAATCCGTAGCCGTCGTAGACCTCCTCGCCCTCATTACCTGGGGTGGAATCCTCCCTCCGGTGTATGTGGCGTCGCCTCCACGTTCTGTGGCAACGAGTAGGCGGGTTGTCCGCATATAGTGGATCAGGATGCTGGAGGGAATGTCGATGCCGATCTGGGGACCTCGAGGACGATGGCGGTCGTCTGGGGATGGTAGGTGATACGCCTGATGCCACAGTTCACATTCTTTTGCTTTTGGAGTGTAGGAGATATAATCATAAAGCATAGCATTGAACATTACATCTTATTACGAAGTATTGAAATGAAAAACGACATCGCGTAGAATGAAGTATTAGAACACTATTACTCAGACACGTAGACATCTAGAAAAGGTATTCTTTTGCAAGGAAGTGCAGGATTCACATTCATCTGAAGTGCAGTAGCAGATGAACATAACGCGTTGCATTGAATATTCTACATTATCATGAAACATTGAAATGAGATGCGACATCGCGTCGATGGAAGTATTAGATCTAGTAGTGTAACACCACTGCATGGACACGCAGAAATTATGGGGCGCCATCCCTTTGCATGGGACTGTATAATACATATTTTTTTGAACGGTAAAAGCAGATACGCATAAGCTACACATAGAAGATTGCATCTTACCCTTTTAGAAACGTTGAAGTGAGATGCGATCGCATTGCACAGAGAATTAGAACTCCGTTACACTGTTACATGGGCACTATGAATCCACTTCCCGATACATAGAACTGTAGAATTAACAATCATTTGAAATGTAGAAGCAGGTATGCATAATGCTATGCATAGAGTGTTACTGCTTACTCAGTTTGGGGCGCTGAAATGAGATGGGATATCGCATTGCATGGATCAATAGGACTTTACTCTAGTGAGACGCACACACAGTGATGCGCCATCCCGTTGCATAGAACTATAAAATTGACATTCTCTAGAAAAGTAGAAGCAGATAAGTATGATGCCATGCATAGAAGATTATAGCTTACTTACTTTGAACCCTTGAAATGAGATACGCCATCGCAATGCATGGAGCATTATAATTCTATAGCTATGATACATTTAATCGCGATCCTGTTGCATAGATCTGCAGAAGTCACGTTCTTACGAAGTGTAGTAGCAGATAAGAATAGTGCTATTGCTAGAAGATTACAGGTTACTTACTTTGATACGTTGAAATGAGATGTGCCATGCATGCAGCACTAGAACTCCAATGCTTTAACACGTAGGGACTATGAAGCGCCATCCCGTTTGAAGGAACTGTACAGTTCACATTCCTTTGCTTTGTAGTAGCATACAAGCTCAATGTTATTGAAGGATAATTAAATTACCTTAATTTAAATGTTAATCAATTATTCATGTTTCAAATTTTATGTACATGGAATATTCTAGATTGCGAGCGAGTGTGCGGAATAAATGAATTTTTCCTGTGAATATTTTAAAACGATGAAGCTGTTGTTCATTAGCATTCTTTGGAGTTATTTCACACTTGTGAAGAACTATATAATGATTTACAAAATCTTGTAGTTATCTTTAGTTAATAAATTTCCTACAAGTTTTGGGCTCAGGCGTGGTAATTATCGCGAAGACATTCAAGAATTAAATCGGATACGTTCTAAAGATTGGAATATTATCGAGTATTTGAAGACAGAACGTTGGAGAAAATGACTTGACGGTCCAGAACTTTTGAGAAGTTATTCATGCGACTCGAGTGCAGTTTTGAGAGATATTGCGCGGACGAAAATTAAACTTTCATGTAGAGACAATTCGAGTTTATACGCGAGTGTCGGGTAAAAATTTTCACCATGAATGATTAGAGTAAAATCACAATTACTGCGCTAAAAGAGATATTAATGGAGCATAAAGTACCAACTGCTGGTTTGAAAGCTAAATTAATTTCCTGTTTGTCGGATATTGGCCCAGACGGAACGTGGATAGATGACAAGCAGAAAGAAGTTCGTGAAGATAATGAAAGGTTGTGTGCTGATATATCATCAAACGTGCAGTCAGCAATGAATCTACAGCAACGAGAAACTAATTTTTTTTAAAGAAAAAGAATTAGCAGAAGGTGAGTTAGCCATATTGCGCCTTGAGTTAGATGCAATACGAAGGTAATTCATTTAATTACAAGTTGAGCATTATTTGGAAAATGAGCAGCGACGATCGACGCGTAATTTTGGAAGCGAACAATATGATGTTGTTAGTGGGGGTGACAATCTCTTGGCATTGAATAATGGCAATGAATGCAACATTTTATCTCAATTCTGTTAGCCGCGAACGAATATTTCGGCAATTGCAAATTTACTTTTTAATTTGATGGCAAATCTGGTGATAGTGAAATTTGGAAGAAGTAGGTCAAATTGTTGAAGACGATATATAAATTGGAAGATGACGTTGCACCATTACTTATGGGTATGCGATTAAAGGGAAAAGCACTTGAATCGTTTCATTCTAAACGAGAATATATAACTATGCCATTCAACCTACGCGGGAAGAATTAAAAGTTACGTTTTATCATCCACAAAGCAAAATTGAAATATGGAAGAAATTTGATGTATAAATATGAAAGAGGAACCAGACATTTGATGAATATTTGCACGAGAAGATCATTCTCGGAAATCGAGTAGCAATCAACGACGATGAAATACTTGAGTATCTAATTGACGGCATCCCCGGTTAAATGCTCCGGAATCAGGCGCGTATTCAATAATTTACAACAACCGATCAACTTTCGAAAGCATTTGGAAGGTTAATTTTTCGAGATCAAGGTTTGTCGAGTGTGCAAATGTCAACAATGTTTGAAAAGTGTGAAGACAGTTTCGTTAGAAATGAACGAACAGAGGTGGTCAATGTTGATAATGAAGGAGTTCGCCGGTAATATTGTACGATGTTATACTTGTGGTGGGCACGATCATATTAGCGTGAATTGTCCAACGAAAGATCGCGGTGTAAAATGTTTTATATGTCAAGAACGTGGACATATTGCGTCGAAATGTCCCAAAAAATTTAAAACGTGTGAAGAGAGCTGCGCGACATTAGGAGCATCGTACCAAAATTATCTCAAGAATGATTTACTTAGCGGATACGAGATCGAAGCTTTAATGGATTCAGGAAGTGATTTTAGTTTAATTCACACAGACGACTTTATTAAGCTCGGTTCTCCGCAACTACGACGCAATGAATTACATTTCGATGGTATAGGTTCAAAGAATGATATATAACATTTGGTGAATTTCAAGCAGAAATTACCGTAGATGGGCACTGATATCCGATTTGTATAGAAGTAATCTTTGTTACCATTGTTCGACACAAGCCTTGTTTGGCAAGTTTTGTCACGCCTGAAGAAGCAAGCGACTATTTTCTGTAATCTGCGTCGAATAATTTTTGATAGGGGAAGAAGAAAATATACAACATGATCTATCTATAACAGGAATTCCTAGAGCTAATGGTCAAGCTGAACGTATTAGTGGAACATTCATACTGTTGTTAGCAAAATTAGCAGCACCTAAGCCCTATGAATGTTGTAAGTATTTAGAAGTAGATCAATAATGTTTGAAATCAACAATATATCGAAGTACTGGCACGTCACCATTTCATCTTCTCTCTGGGACACGTTCACGTCTTAAAGGTCATATAGAAATTTGAGACATACTTGAAAAGGAATGGATTGCACGTTTTCAAGATAAACGAGATGAAGTATGACTCAAGCAGGCAAAAATATATCCAGGATCCAATAGGAGAATAGGCGAACTTTTAATAAGAGTAGACGAAAAGCTAAAATTTATCGTGAAGGAGATCTAGTAGCAATTGAACGTATGCAACAGAGTCCTGGCCTAAATATAGCTCATAAATATTTTAAACCGTATGAAGTCGCACGAGTTTTACGCAATCAGCGATTTGTGGTTCGAAAGGTAGGGGAAGGAGAAGGACCCCTATAAACATCTACGTCAGCAGATTCAACGAAACTGTGGATCGACGAACTCAATGTTGATTTATCTGAAATCGAAGACGACATGAATGAAGACATTCGAGACAAATGTTCATGCAGGGCGGCCGAGTGAAAGATAACGAAATTATCTTAATATAAAAGCTAAGCAGTAATTCAAGTTTCAAATGTTGGGTGTGTGGAATATTCTAGAATGCGAGCAAGAGCGAATGTGCGGAATAAAATATATTTCGTGTGTATGTTTTAAAACGATGAAACAGTTGTTCATTAGCAGTCCTTGGAGTAATATCTCAGTTGAAAGGAACTATTTAATGATTTACAAAACCTTGTAATTGTCTGTAATTAATGAGTTTCCTCCAATATACATTGAAGATTACAGCTTACTTAATTCGATACGTACAAATAAAATGCGCAGTCGCATTGCATGGAGCATTAGGACACCATTGTTTTGACAAGCAGACACTGTGAAACGCCACCCTGTTGCATGGAAGTGTAGAATTCACAACCTTATGAAGTGTAGAAGCACATAAGCATAGTGCTATGCATGGAAGATTACACCTAACTTACTTTGAAACGTTGAAGTGAGATGCGCCAATGCATTGCATGGTGCACTCCAAATCTACTTCTTTGACACGCAGACACTATGAACCGCCATCCTGCTGGATGGAAATGTAGAATTCACAATCTTTTGAGGTGTAGAAGCAGATGAGCATAATGATATTCATAGAAGATTATAGTTAACATACTTTGAAACGTTGAAACGAGATGAGCCATCGTAATGCATGCATCATTAGTACAGTAGTACTGACGCGCAGACATTGTGACGCACCATCCCGTTGCATGAAACTGTAGAACTCACATTATTGATGATTGTAGAAACAGATAAGCATAATGATATGCATACACGATTAGATCTTACTTACTTTGAAACGTTGGAATGAGATGCGCCATCGCAATGTATGGAGCATTATAATATCATTGCTTTTACACATAGACAATGTGAAGCGCTATCACGATGCATGGAACTGTGCAATTCACATTCTTTAGAAGTGTAGAAGCAGACAAGTATAATGCTATGTTTAGAAGATTATAGCATTCTTACTTTGAAACATTGGAAAGAGATGCGCCACGGCATTGCATGGAGAATTATAATGCTATTGCTTTGACAGACAGACACTACGGAGCGCACATTCTGTTGAAGAGCTCCAGCAGATAGACATAGTGCTATTCATAGATGATTACAGTTTCTTTGCTTTGAAATGCTGAAATGAAATGCTACATCACGCTGTATGAAGTATTAGAAATGTATTCCACCGACACGAAGACATCCAGAAATGCTATCCCATTACAAGGTGGTGTAGGTTTCACATTCTTCTGAAGTGTAAAAGCAGATAAATATAACATATTGCATAGAATGTTATATCTTATAATGAAACATTGAAGTGAGGTGCGAAATTGCGTTGAATGAAGCATTAGAACTCTATTGCGTCGAAACGTAGATATCTAGAAACGCTATGCCATTGCAAGGAATGTTGGGATTCACATTGTTTTGAAGTATAGAAGCAGATAAGCATAATCAAGTACACCCTTGTCTACCTCGCACCTGTGATTTCGTTCTGTTGAAAGGCGCAGTTGCAGCCCATCACCTCAATGGGGACTCTTCCAATTCAGGGCTTTACCAGATTCCGAATTTACCTGTATTCTACTTTTAAGTCTCTTACATACATATACATATCAGATACTATATCGGGACTAATATATTTCTGCATGTAAGAATTCATAAATTTAGGTTACACACGTTACGAATGCAAGACACGAACAACACACACGTAATTGTAAGATAATGCTATACTACTTCATTATAATATTTTATAAGTTAAACGCGAATGACGCGCCGCTAGCCCCACCACGAGACACGGGTCCCCACTCGCTGGACCGTATGCTCCTCGCAAGGATCCATTAATCCCCCACTCGCTGGACCACATCCTTTCATGATGTTTCAAGTAAATATTTGAAATTAGTTTATATAATTACACTTATCATATATATTAGTTACTTAAAAATAGATCATCCCTTCTAAATAATAATAAATATCTATATATTATATCAGTCGATCATGTATTTTCATCGTGCCAGTTCGCTTCCTTTCCATCGAGGCTTGCAAATCCGTCTTCGTTATTCTTGTAATTCGTACTTAGGAAGGTATGTAGTACGTATTGAAGGTCCGACGCTGAAAATATCTCAAACACTTCTGCTTTACGCAACTTATGTCTATCTTTGATTTGTTTCCGTTCTTAAAGTATGTATAGTCTTCTTTCGGATTCGTCGCGATTAGATCATTTCCTCCCCTTTCTATGTTAACCTCAGTCTCGTTTATATATTGTTCGATCTCTTTCCGTTTCTATTCGGCGAGAAATAGCAGCTTATAGCTTTTATTCCTTCGACCTGTGCATGAACGATTCCGGTCCAGGAGTATGTGATACCGTATGTGAAACATTTTCGAGAAACGCCGGTTATCCATATCGCAGCGTTACCGTTCTCGTCTTGCAGTCAATATTCTTCCATCTTGTCTCCCTCCGATACTATTACCACATGTGTCTCCTGAATTATTCGCATTTGCTGCATGATTTCTTGCGCGATTCGGCATCTGTTCCGATCGATTTGTAGGACTTTTAATTCCATATTTGTTTCTCATTCTTTTCTATCAACGGCTTTCTGTAGGCCGGACAATTAATCGGTCATCGTATGATTCTAGAATCCTGATTTTCTGCAGATGCCCTTATTATCCTTGACTCCTTTGCAATTTCCGCCGATATGTCCCAGTTTATGACATTTAAAGCATCTCTCTGTTCTGAGTAGCACTTTGCAGGGACAAGGTGTCAATGCTATTCTTAGTCGTTTGACCTTCTTTAGCTCTTTACTGTATTTCTGTCCAAATTCAACTAACGCGACTTGGTTGCCTCTCCACGTTCCTCTTAAAATCTCGACGTTTATACCGCTATCCTTACCTTCGATTTTTTCCTCTGTTCGTTTTATGTCCTCCTTCATTTCTTCTCTGGTCACCCAACGGCTATATGTCCCTTAGTTGGGACATTATACTCGCACTCGTATGCTTTACTTCGAATCCTTTTTTTTAGAGATTCTTTGATTTCCTTTATTTTGTCCTCTACACCTGTTTTCTAATTAAATTCCAGAATTATATCTCCCGCTCTCAATTTTCTTGCATCATCTTTTCGTATTTCGGTCCATTTTCCCGCTTTTGCTCATCTCGCTGCCTGTCCTCGAATGCTTCCTGCTCCTTTAATTGCTTAATTTTTCTCTGTAGCGTTCGCCACTAGTTCGATCAAGTGTTCGATGTCAGTTTTTTTTTTATATGCCTGATATTTCCCATTAACGTTTTTTAATATGTCATTAACTTCGTCGTATCCTCGCTCATAATATCTATCATTACGTCTGATGTGTGGCTGCCTATTCTTCTATGTAAAAGTGTAGGTGTTATTCTTATCGGTAGTCTTCCCATTATCCTGCACTTATTTCGGCTCCTGATGCTTCTCCTTTCGTGTCTGTCCTCCCTTCCGAGGCTTTCTTTGTCTCCTTCATATACGCTTTTCGTATCCTTTTCTATTCCCCTATCCTTTTGTGTCATCGACAGAGGGCTCCGAACCGCCTGCCCAACCT